>NC_086451.1:375531558-375741558 GCF_028390025.1 Pseudophryne corroboree
CACAACTTTCCTCACTCCGGTTCCGTCCGGTAGTCTCTGGCAATTCTAATTACATCTCTTCAACCTCAGTGTATCAGTGCCTATCCCAGTCTCCGGTCAACCACCTACTGGGCAGTACTTGCTTGTTCCTCATTACAGCAGTTAGCTGTGGCCACGGACTTTTCAACTCCGGAGTTTGACAAGGACTTTTAGTCATCTTGTTCTGCATAGCCACAGTCTCAAATACCTTTTGCATTCTTAGGAACTGTACTGCATTTCTCTTTGCACTTAACTGTTGAAGATATCACATTGCCAAGATACATACTGTGTATTCAATAAATTGACCTTTATATTTTACTTCATTGTTGTGGTCACGCCTTCAGGTTGATGGTGTTCAAACATCCTGTATGTCTAGGAACCTAATCCTACCTCCTCGGTTCACCTACATGCCAGCCCCTACACCTGAGGCTTCCCTAAGTCAGCCTCAGCCCTCAGTTGTGACATAGAGCAAATGTATACAGCAAAAACCAATGAGGCAGGTACAAGGGAAGAGACTAACAGATAATCAATCAGCAACCACAGCAGGTCAACTAAACTTTACTAGCAGAAGCTATTACTGACATGGTGGTTTAGCCATCCCTGCCTTATACCAGAATGAGTCCTCCACAGAGGCAAGCCCCCTTTAATAATAAACACAGTCCAGCTGAGTGACTGCACATTTAATCTAAATGTCCCAGCTGCTTATGAACAGCCAGGACCAGCATGCAGAGTGGGCGCCGAGAGTTCCAGTTGCCTAGCAACCATCAGGACCATCAGTCAATGGAACTGGGGTGACACAGCATCCCAGTAGCTTAGCAATGGCTTGGACTTGCCGAAAAAGTGAGCTGTAGAACCGAGCTCCTAACCGTACACCCCCTTTCCTTGAGCAGGTAGGGGATAAGGAACCTGAATATCCTTGCTTTCCTGCAGTTGATTTAAAAAACTCCTTCTTTAATTTTTTTTGCATCTAAGTGTCTCTTAGGATACCAAGATCTTTCTACAGGTCCATATCCTTTCCAATGAACAAGAAAGTGAACTTGACCTTGAATTTTCATATAATCCAAACTTATCTGCCCGAATGTATTCTGATGGCCATCAATGACAATTAGAGATGGTTTCCTCAGATGATAGGACCTGAATTTCTTGGAAACAATAATCGGTTTAAGAAGAGAGCAATGATAGGTATTTGGAATCCTTAAAGACCTTGGAAGGTTTAATCGAAATGCAACAGGGTTCATTTGCTTGATGATCTGAAACTGTCTGATGTACATAGGACTGAGCTTTCTGGAAGGCTGACAAAGTCTTATATTTTGAGTTGTCTCCCACCTTGAAAGTACAGGTCTTATGATGATGATCTGCAAAATGTTTTGAATGGAGCACTACTTTACACAGAGCAGAACATACTTTATTCCAAACAGCCTTGAGTCAAGAAACACTGGTGGTACCTGAGGCAAGTTACTGGGTGCAAGGGAGGAGAAGACATTTGCTCTGGGATGATTCCCAAAATTACAAAATAAAGGAGACAAATTAGTGGAAGATTAGTGGAATGATGAGCATTATTTTAGGCAAACTCAACCAAAGGCAGTTGAAAAGCTTAATTTTTATGGAATTTGGAAATATAACAACAGAGAAAGTTTTCCAAGGACTGAATAACCCTCTCAGTCTGTCCATTAAACTATTATATATATGCAGAGGACAGACTGAAGTTAATGTATAATATGTCATGTCTAGCAAAGTTTGAGGATACGTCAGCTGAGACTTGCCCGAGGAGGTAGATGGCTGCGGGTGAACAAGATGAGGGGGTTGGATATAGTTACTTCGCATGGGACACGGAGCAATGAAGAACGTAGGCGGGGTTGAAAGTCAATAAATAGTGTTTATTATGTACAGGGCTGAGGTAGAGAACTGTGGCTGGAGCATGATGGTTAAAGAACGTAGTTGCGGATAAAGAACTGCAGATTGTGGCTTGAAAGACAAGGTTGTGAATAATGAACTGTGGAACTGTGGATGGTGGTTAAAAGACGTAGCTGGAGGTAAAGAACTGTGGACTGTGATATGAAAGATGAGACTGTAGATGATGAACTGTGGAACTGTGGATGGTAGCTGAAGACATGGCTGGAGACAAGGACTGTGGACTGTGGTTTGGAGGATGAGGCTGAAGATAACAATCTGCAGGTTGTGGTCGGTGGTACAAAGACGTGGCTGTGAAGTAGATCTATGGAGTGTGGCTTGAAAGATGAGGCAGAAGACCTGGGGCCGACTGTGCCCAAAGAGTCTTACTGGACCGGGTTTTCCAGGAGCGCTTCCACAGGCAGTAGCAGGTTAGGAACGGCAGGACTGCAGCAGCAATAGGGAACCGACCAAGCAGGAGCAGGAGTAACCAGAATACGACAAGGATCCTGGGAGCACAGGCTAAAGCACCTACAACAGGGTTGTAACTTGAAGCACTGGCATCCCTGTCCTAAACCAGCCCCCTTTTATAGGGAGAGCTTCCCCTGGATTGGCTGGAAGAAACAGGAAACAGGAACTATGCTTCAAACTTGGTCTCCAACATGGCGGCGCCCAATAATGCAGACCTTTCTGCAAAGCCACATTGCTCACTGCCTCTGATCTCGTAGCAACGGCTCAGCAAGAGGGACCCACTGTAGTGGCGTCCTGACGCCATGAGCGGATCCCCTCAACGCCGCCACTGCTGCCCACGGACCCAGAGAAGCCAGCCCCGCGGCCCCAGCGTACCGGTAATACTCCGGACACTGACAGTACCTCCCCCTTTGCGGGTGGACTCAGGACACCTATATGGTTTAGTTGGGAACTTGGCATGAAATGTCCGAAGAAGTCTTGGAGCATGGACATCTTCTGCTTCTATCCAAGATCTCTCCTCTGGTCCATATCCCTTCCAATCAACAAGGTACTGGAGGCGACTATAATGTCTGTGAGAATCGAGGATCTTGTGAATCTCAAATTCGTCTCCTTGTGCTGATTGAATCTTGGGTGATTTAGGCCAAGCAGCTCTGAATTGATTAAGTACCAAAGTTTTTAAAAGAGAAATATGAAATGCATTAGGGATTCTTAACTGCGGAGGTAATTTCACTTTATAAGCCACAGGATTCAAAACTTTCGATTGGGTAGGGCACAATAAATCTGGGAGCAAACTTTTTTGTAGGAACCTTTAACCTTAGGTTACGTGTGGAAACCCAAACCTGATCTCCTACCTTAAGGCTTGGTACAGTTTTTCGCTTCAGATCTGCATAAGTCGTATACCTCTTGGATGTCTTGGGAAAGGCCTTGTGAATTTGTTTCCAGGTTTCAGTAAATTGTCGAAATATTGACTCTGTGGCAGGAACCTCGAGCATAGGCAGTAGTTGGAAGTCAGGAACTCTCGGATGGTAACCATAATTAATGGAGAATGGAGAAGATTTTGTGGCAGAGTGATAGAGATTGTTATGGGCAAACTCTGCGAACGGGAGGAAGTCCAGCCAGTCGTCCTGTGAGGAGTACATAAATAAATGCAGAAAAGTCTCCAGATCCTGGTTCACTCTCTCTGTTTGACCATCTGTTTGGGGATTATATCCTGAGGAGAAGTTCAATTTCACACCAAGAGCAGAACATAGGGATCTCAAAAACTTGGCCACAAACTGAGGACCTCTATCAGACACAATTTCCCGTGGTAGACCATGAAGTCGAAAGATCTCTGCTACAAATAATTTTGCCAACTGGGATGCTGATGGAAGATTAGCCAGAGGAACGAAGTGTGCCATTTTAGAGAATCGGTCAACTATGACCCATATGGTGTTCTGTCCACCAGATGTAGGTAAATCAGTAATAAAGTCCATAGAAATAAGCATCCATGGTCTTAGTGGCACAGGTAACGGATGGAGTAACTCGGCTGGAGGACCTTTGAGACTCTTATGCTGGGCACACTTTAGACAGGCAACAACGAATTACTGAACATCAGTCCTGAGATGAGGCCATCAGTAGGAGTGCTGAATGAATTTGAGTGTTTTATGACCACCTGCATGGCCCATGAAGGAGGAGGAGTGAGCCCATGTAAGAAGTTTTTTGCGAAGATTTGGTGCAACGAAGATCTTTCCTGGAGAAGGAAGTGGAGAGGAATTAGTTGCTGAAAAAGAGGTGGATTCCAGGATGAATTGCTCTTTTGAACAGTCAGAGGGTTCTTCAGAACTTAAGGAGCGAGATAATGCATCTGCCTTTTTGTTGAGGGAACCTGGTCGGTAGCTAAGTTTAAAGTTAAAACGGGTAAAGAAGAGTGCCCATCTTGCTTGCAAAGGGGTTCAGACATCGGGCTGACTGTAGATACAGGAGGTTCTTGTGATTCGTGGTTACCGAGATTGGATGCTGAGCTCCCTCCAACAAATACCTTCACTCCTCAAAGGCCAACTTAATCGCCAGTAATTCCTGTTCCCCAATAGCGTATTTCTGTTCAGCGGGGGGGAAATCTTCGCGAGAAGATGGATCTTCTTGTCCTCGAAGTGCTGGGATAATACTGCTCCTACTCCTACATTAGAGGCATCAACCTCCACCAAGAACGGACGGCTGAGATCAGGTTTGTCAAAGAACTGGAGCGGTAATGAAGGCCTCCTTTAAAGATGAAAAGGCTTCCAAAGCCTCCAGAGACCACTTGGCAGGATCGGCTCCTTTCCTAGTTAATGCGGTTATGGGAGCTATGACAGAAGAATAATTTTGAATGAATCTTCGGTAGAAGTTAGCGAAACTCAGGAAACATTGAACTCATTTAAGGGTAGCTGGAAGTGCCCAATCCTGAATCGCCTGGACTTTAGCAGGATCCATCTGTAACCTCTGCCCTGAAAGAATGTAACCGAGGAATGGAATCGTAGGTACTTCGAAGGTGCACTTCTCTAATTTACAGAATAATTGATTCCTTCGTAAACGAGTTAGCACTTCTTTGACTTGTTCCCGATGGGTCTTCAGATCCCTAGAAAAAATGAGGATGTCATCCAGATACACTACCAAGCAGTCATAGAGGAGGTCTCTGAAGATTTCGTTAACGAACTCTTGAAAGACGGCTGGGGCATTACATAGGCCAAAAGGCATTATCAGGTATTCGTAATTGCCATCGCGGGTATTAAATGCCATCTTCCATTCGTCACCTGGGCGAATACGTATAAGATTGTAGGCCCCCCGTAAGTCCAGCTTAGTAAATACAGTAGCTCCTTTAACGCGGTCGAACAGTTCTGGAATCAGGGGTAACGGATATCTGTTCTTAATTGTTATGTCATTGAGACCTCTATAGTCAATACAAGGTCGCAAACCCCCATCCTTCTTTTTGACGAAGAACAGGCCCGCCAAGGCCGGAGATGTAGAAGACCTGATGAACCCTTTATCCAAGTTCTCCCGGATATACTCCGACATGGCCTGTGTCTCAGGAAGTGAGAGAGGGTAGATTCGACCTCGGGTAGGAGTCTTACCAGGTACTAGCTCAATGGGACAATCCCAAGTACGATGCGGGGGCAAGGTGTCCACCCCATGCTTACTGAAAACATCTTGAAAGGCTTTGTATTCCACAGGAAGGCTGGAAGGACTGGAAGAATAGAGAGGTCTTACTGAAGGTAAACAGTTATGGAAGCAGTCTTGTCCCCAAGAGAGAACATCCATAGTTTGCCAGTGTATGTGAGGATTGTGCCTGATTAACCATGGAAACCCTAGGATCAGTTCATGAGAGGCTTTAGGAATTACAAGGATAGAGATTTTTTCTGAATGAAGAACTCCGACCTTCATCTTGAGAGGGATAGTACGAAATGATATAATACCCTCATGGATATAACTTCCATCAACCGCAGTATCAGAAATGGTACGATCCAAAGGAACCATTTGTATTCCAGATCGTTTAACCAGAGCTGATGTTATGAAGCTTTCAGCGGCTCCGGAGTCGAGTAGTGCAGGGATGAGAAGAGAAGAAGAAGGGAGCTCCAATTGGGTTAACAAGACAGACTCTTTCTTGGTATGTAATTCTGAGAATTCTCCTAGCTTGACCTCTCCAGCACAAGCTAGGAGCAGGCGTTTCCCAGACGTAGATTGCAAGCTTTGACAAAGTGATCAGATGCACCACAATACAAGCAGAGTTTCCCTTGTCACCATCTCTGACGTTCTTCGTTGGAGAGGCGGGAGCAATTGATCTGCATGGGTTCTTCCGCAGTTGGTGATGATGGTGTTGGTGGAAGAACAACTCTAGGCTAAGGGTGATCTGACCACGACCTCTCCATACAGCGTTCTCTGTACCTCAGGTCTAATTTATTGCATAAAGAAATTAATTTATCCAACTTATCAGGTACGTCCTGAGTTGCGAGGTCGTCTTTGATCTTTTCGGAGAGACCACTTCAGAAAGCTGCAATGAGAGCCTCCTCATTCCAGTTCAGTTCTGAGGAGAGAGTATGAAACTGGATCACGTACTGACTGACCATACGCGTGCCCTGACGCAGGCGCAGTATCTCCAATGAGGTGGCAGCAGTCCTGCCCGATTCGTCGAAGATTCTTTGAAAGGTGGCCATGAATTCTGAATAGTTAGACAGGATGGGATCCATCCTCTCCCACAAGGGTGAAGCCCATTCCAACGCGTGCCAAGTAAGTAAAGAAGTGATATAAGCTACTTTGGTTTATGCTGATGGGAAGTTGGCCAACTGTAGTTCGAACTGGATTTCGCATTGGTTAAGAAACCCGATGCATAGTTTTGGATTCCCATCGAACTTACTGGGAGATGGCAAATGCAACCGTGGAAGTGGTACTGGTACAGGAGGAAGCGGGACCGGAGGTGCTAATGTGGTAGCAGCTGTAGATACTCGAGGGGCCGTCATGGCAGCACAGAGAGAGTCGAGACGGTCGGACATATTCTGCATGAACTGCACAATTTGAGATTGTGTGGCCTCCTGCTTACTTAAGCTAGACCAGATATCTGCAATTGAATCCCCTCCTGAGGCCTGATCACCCGTCGAATCCATTGGGCCAGTGCTTACTGTCACGTCTAGCAAAGTTTGAGGATCCGGCAGATGAGACTTGCCAGAGGACGTAGATGGCTGTGGGTGAACAAGATGAGGGGGTTGGATATAGTTCCTTCGCATGGGACACGGAGCAATGAAAAACATAGGTGGGGTTGAAAGTCAATAAATAGTATTTATTATGTACAGGGCTGAGGTAGAGAACTGTGGCTGGAGCACGATGGTTAAAGAACGTAGTTGCGGATAAAGAACTGCAGATTGTGGCTTGAAAGACAAGGTTGTGAATAATGAACTGCGGAACTGTGGATGGTGGCTAAAAGACGTGGCTGGAGGTAAAGAACTGTGGACTGTGATATGAAAGATGAGACTGTAGATGAACTGTGGAACTGTGGATGGTAGCTGAAGACGTGGCTGGAGACAAGGACTGTGGACTGTGGTTTGGAGGATGAGGCTGAAGATAACAATCTGCAGGTTGTCGTCGGTGGTACAAAGATGTGGCTGGTGAAGTAGATCTATGGAGTGTGGCTTGAAAGACGAGGCAGAAGACCCAGGGCCAACTGTGCCCAAAGAGTCTTACTGGTCCGGGTTTTCCAGGAGCGCTTCCACAGGCAGTAGCAGGTTAGGAACGGCAGGACTGCAGCAGCAATAGGGAACCGACCAAGCAGGAGCAGGAGTAACCAGAATATGACAAGGATCCTGGGAGCACAGGCTAAAGCACCTACAACAGGGTTGTAACTTGAAGCACTGGCATCCCTGTCCTAAACCAGCCCCCTTTTATAGGGAGAGCTTCCCCTGGATTGGCTGGAAGAAACAGGAAACAGGAACTATGCTTCAAACTTGGTCTCCAACATGGCGGCGCCCAATAATGCAGACCTTTCTGCAAAGCCACATTGCTCACTGCCTCTGATCTCCTAGCAACGGCTCAGCAAGAGGGACCCACTGTAGTGGCGTCCCGACGCCATGAGCGGATCCCCTCAACGCCGCCACTGCTGCCCACGGACCCGGCACAGCAGCCCACCTCCGCCGCTGCCCGCACACCGCCAGAGAAGCCAGCCCCGCGGCCCCAGCGTACCGGTAAGACTCCGGACACTGACAGTACGTCCCCCTTTGCGGGTGAACTCAGGACACCTATATGGTTTAGTTGGGAACTTGGCATGAAATGTCCAAAGAAGTCTTGAAGCATGGACATCTTCTGCTTCTATCCAAGATCTCTCCTCTGGTCCATATCCCTTCCAATCAACAAGGTACTGGAGGCGACTATAATGTCTGTGAGAATCGAGGATCTTGTGAATCTCAAATTCGTCTCCTTGTGCTGATTGAATCTTGGGTGATTTAGGCAAAGCAGCTCTGAATCGATTAAGTACCAAAGGTTTTAAAAGAGAAATATGAAATGCATTAGGGATTCTTAACTGCGGAGGTAATTTCACTTTATAAGCCACAGGATTCAAAACTTTCGATTGGGTAGGGCACAATAAATCTGGGAGCAAACTTTTTCGTTGGAACCTTTAACCTTAGGTTACGTGTGGAAACCCAAACCCGATTTCCTACCTTAAGGCTTGGTACAGCTTTTCGCTTCAGATCTGCATAAGTCTTATACCTCTTGGATGTCTTGAGAAAGGCCTTGTGAATTTGTTTCCAGGTTTCAGTAAATTGTCGAAGTGTTGACTCTGTGGCAGGAACCTCGAGCGTAGGCAGTAGTTGGAAGTCAGGAACTCTCGGATGGTAACCATAATTAATGGAAAATGGAGAAGATTTTGTGGCCGAGTGATAGAGATTGTTATGGGCAAACTCTGCGAACAGGAGGAAGTCCAGCCAGTCGTCCTGTGAGGAGGACATAAATAAATGCAGAAAAGTCTCCAGATCCTGGTTCACTCTCTCTGTTTAATCATCTGTTTGGGGATTATATCCTGAGGAGAAGTTCAATTTCACACCAAGAGCAGAACATAGGGATCTCAAAAACTTGGCCACAAACTGAGGACCTCTATCAGACACGATTTCCTGTGGTAGACCATGAAGTCGAAAGATCTCTGCTACAAATAATTTTGCCAACTGGGATGCTGATGGAAGATTAGCCAGAGGAAAGAAGTGTGCCATTTTAGAGAATCGGTCAACTATGACCCATACGGTGTTCTGTCCCCCAGATGTAGGTAAATCAGTAATAAAGTCCATAGAAATATGCGTCCATGGTCTTAGTGGCACAGGTAACGGATGGAGTAACTCGGCTGGAGGACCTTTGGGACTCTTATGCTGGGCACACTTTTGACAGGCAACCACGAATTCCTGAACATCAGTCCTGAGATGAGGCCACCAGTAGGAGCGCTGAATGAATTTGAGTGTTTTATGACCACCTGCATGGCCCATGAAGGAGGAGGAGTGAGCCCATGTAAGAAGTTTTTTGTGAAGATTTGGTGCAACGAAGATCTTTCCTGGAGGAGGAAGTGGAGAGTTATTAGTTGCTGAAAAAGAGGTGGATTCCAGGATGAATTGCTCTTTTGAACAGTCAGAGGGTTCTTCAGAACTTAAGGAGCGAGATAATGCATCTGCCTTTTTGTTGAGGGAACCTGGTCGGTAGCTAAGTTTAAAGTTAAAACGGGTAAAGAAGAGTGCCCATCTTGCTTGCCATGGGTTCAGACATCGGGCTGACTGTAGATACAGGAGGTTCTTGTGATCCGTGGTTACTGATATTGGATGCTGAGCTCCCTCCAACAAATACCTCCACTCCTCAAAGGCCAACTTAATCGCTAGTAATTCCTGTTCCCCAATAGCGTATTTCTGTTCAGCGGGGGAAAATCTTCGCGAGAAGAACGCACAAGGATGGACCTTCTTGTCCTCGAAGTGCTGGGATAATACTGCTCCTACTCCTACAGTAGAGGCATCAACCTCCACCATGAACGGACGGCTGAGATCAGATTTTTCAAAGAACTGGAGCTGTCATGAAGGCCTCCTTTAAAGAAGAAAAGGCTTCCAAAGCTCTGGAGACCACTTGGCAGGATCGGCTCCTTTCCTAGTTAATGCGGTTATGGGAGATATGACAGTAGAATAATTTTGAATGAATCTTCGGTAGAAGTTACCGAAACCCAGGAAACATTGAACTCCTTTAAGGGTAGCTGGAAGTGCCCAATCCTGAATCGCCTGGACTTTAGCAGGATCCATCTGTAACCTCTGCCCTGAAAGAATGTAACCGAGGAATGGAATCGTGGGTACTACGAAGGTGCACTTCTCTAATTTACAGAATAATTGATTCCTTCGTAAACGAGTTAGCACTTCTCTGACTTGTTCCCGATGGGTCTTCAGATCCCTAGAAAAAATGAGGATGTCATCCAGATACACTACCAAGCAGTCATAGAGGAGGTCTCTGAAGATTTCGTTAACGAACTCTTGAAAGACGGCTGGGGCATTACATAGGCCAAAAGGCTTTACCAGGTATTCGTAATTGCCATCGCGGGTATTAAATGCCATCTTCCATTCGTCACCTGGGCGAATACGTATAAGATTGTAGGCCCCCCGTAAGTCCAGCTAAGTAAATACAGTAGCTCCTTTAACGCGGTCGAACAGTTCTGGAATCAGGGGTAACGGATATCTGTTCTTAATTGTTATGTCATTGAGACCTCTATAGTCAATACAAGGCCACAAACCCCCATCCTTCTTTTTGATGAAGAAAACCCCGCCAAGGCTGGGGATGTAGAAGACCTGATGAACCCTTTATCCAAGTTCTCCCGGATATACTCCGACATGGCCTGTGTCTCAGGAAGTGAGAGAGGGTAGATTCGACCTCGGATAGGAGTCTTGCCAGGTACTAGCTCAATGGGACAATCCCAAGTACGATGTGGGGGAAAGGTGTCCACCCCATGCTTACTGAAAACATCTTGAAAGGCTTGGTATTCCACAGGAAGGCTGGAAGGACTGGAAGAACAGAGAGGTCTTACTGAAGGTAAACAGTTCTGGAAACAGCCTTGTCCCCAAGAGAGAACATACATAGTTTGCCAGTCTATGTGAGGATTGTGCCTGATTAACCATGGAAACCGTAGGATCAGTTCATGAGAGGCTTTAGGAATTACAAGGAAAGAGATTTTTTCTGAATGAAGAACTCCGACCTTCATCTTGAGAGGGATAGTATAAAATGATATAATACCCTCAGGGATGTAACTTCCATCCACCACAGTAACAGAAATGGTACGATCCAAAGGAACCATTTGTATTCCAGATCGTTTAACCAGAGCTGATGTAATGTAGCTTTCAGCGGCTCCGGAGTCGAGTAGTGCAGGGATGAGAAGAGAAGAAGAAGGGAGCTCCAATTGGGTTAACAAGACAGACTCTTTCTTGGTATGTAATTCTGAGAATTCTCCTAGCTTGACCTCTCCAGCACAAGCTAGGAGCGGGCGTTTCCCAGACGTAGATTGCAAGCTTTGACAAAGTGATCAGATGCACCACAATACAAGCAGAGGTTCCCTTGTCTCCATCTCTGACGTTCTTCGTTGGAGAGGCGGGAGCGATTGATCTGCATGGGTTCTTCCGCAGTTGGTGATGATGGTGTTGGTGGAAGAACAACTCTAGGCTTAGGGCGATCTGACCACGACCTCTCCATACAGCGTTCTCTGTACCTCAGGTCTAATTTATTGCATAAAGAAATTAATTTATCCAACTTATCAGGTACGTCCTTAGTTGCAAGGTCGTCTTTGATCTTTTCGGAGAGACCGCTCCAGAAAGCTGCAATGAGAGCCTCTTCATTCCAGTTCAGTTCTGAGGAGAGAGTATGAAACTGGATAATGTACTGACTGACCATACGCGTGCCCTGACGCAGGCGCAGGATCTCCAATGAGGCGGCAGCAGTCCTGCCCAGTTCGTCGAAGATTCTCTGAAAGGTGGCCACGTATTCTGAATAGTTAGACAGGATGGGATACATCCTCTCCCACAAGGGTGAAGCCCATTCCAACACTTGCCCAGTAAGTAAAGAAATTATATAAGCTACTTTGGTTCATGCTGATGGGAAGTTGGCCAACTGTAGTTCGAACTGGATTTCGCATTGGTTAAGAAACCCGATGCATAGTTTTGGATTCCCATCGAACTTACTGGGAGATGGCAAATGCAACCGTGGAAGTGGTACTGGTACAAGAGGAAGCGGGACCGGAGGTGCTAATGTGGGAGCAGCTGTAGATACTTGAGGGGCCGTCATGGCAGCACAGAGAGAGTCGAGACGGTCGGACATATTCTGCATGAACTGCACAATTTGAGATTGTGTGGCCTCTTGCTTACTTAAGCTAGACCACATATCTGCAATTGAATCCCCTCCTCAGGCCTGATCACCCAACGAATCCATTGGGCCAGTGCTTACTGTCACGTCTAGCAAAGTTTGAGGATCTGGCAGATGAGACTTGCCAGAGGACGTAGATGGCTGTGGGTGAACAAGATGAGGGGGTTGGATATGGTTCCTTCGCATGGGACACGGAGCAATGGAGAACATAGGCGGGGTTGAAAGTCAATAAATAGTATTTATTATGTACAAGGCTGAGGTAGAGAACTGTGGCTGGAGCACGATGGTTAAAGAACGTAGTTGCGGATAAAGAACTGCAGATTGTGGCTTGAAAGACAAGGTTGTGAATAATGAACTGCGGAACTGTGGATGGTGGTTAAAAGACGTGGCTGAAGGTAAAGAACTGTGGACTGTGATATGAAAGATGAGACTGTAGATGATAAACTGTGGATGGTAGCTGAAGACGTGGCTGGAGACAAGGACTGTGGACTGTGGTTTGGAGGATGAGGCTGAAGATAACAATCTGCAGGTTGTGGTCGGTGGTACAAAGACGTGGCTGGTGAAGTAGATCTATGAGGTGTGGCTTGAAAGACGAGGCAGAAGACCCGGGGCCGACTGTGCCCAAAGAGTCTTACTGGACCGGGTTTTCCAGAAGCGCTTCCACAGGCAGTAGCAGGTTAGGAACGGCAGGACTGCAGCAGCAATAGGGAACCGACCAAGCAGGAGCAGGAGTAACCAGAATATGACAAGGATCCTGGGAGCACAGGCTAAAGCACCTACAACAGGGTTGTAACTTGAAGCACTGGCATTCCTGTCCTAAACCAGCCCCCTTTTATAGGGAGAGCTTCCCCTGGATTGGCTGGAAGAAACAGGAAACAGGAACTATGCTTCAAACTTGGTCTCCAACATGGTGGCGCCCAGTAATGCAGACCTTCCTGCAAAGCCCCATTGCTCACTGCCTCTGGTCTCCTAGCAATGGCTCAGCAAGAGCGACCCACTGTAGTGGCATCCCGCCACCATGAGCGGATCCCCTCAATGCCACCACTGCTGCCCATGGACCCGGCGCAGCAGCCCACCTCCGCCGCTGCCCGCACACCGCCAGAGAAGCCAGCCCCGCGGCCCCAGCGTACCGGTAAGACTCCGGACACTGACAGTACCTCCCCCTTTGCGGGTGGACTCAGGACACCTATATGGTTTAGTTGGGAACTTGGCATGAAATGTTCGAAGAAGTCTTGGAGCATGGACATCTTCTGCTTCTATCCAAGATCTCTCCTTTGGTCCATATCCCTTCCAATCAACAAGGTACTGGAGGCGACTATAATGTCTGTGAGAATCGAGGATCTTGTGAATCTCAAATTCGTCTCCTTGTGCTGATTGAATCTTGGGTGATTTAGGCAAAGCAGCTCTGAATCGATTAAGTGCCAGAGGTTTTAAAAGAGAAATATGAAACGCATTAGGGATTCTTAACTGCGGAGGTAATTTCACTTTATAAGCCACAGGATTCAAAACTTTAGATTGGGTAGGGCACAATAAATCTGGGAGCAAACTTTTTCGTAGGAACCTTTAACCTTAGGTTACGTGTGAAAACCCAAACCCGATCTCCTACCTTAAGGCTTGGTACAGCTTTTCGCTTCAGATCTGCATAAGTCTTATACCTCTTGGATGTCTTGAGAAAGGCCTTGTGAATTTGTTTCCAGGTTTCAGTAAATTGTCAAAGTGTTGACTCTGTGGCAGGAACCTCGAGCGTAGGCAGTAGTTGGAAGTCAGGAACTCTCGGATGGTAACCATAATTAATGGAGAATGGATAAGATTTTGTGGCAGAGTGATAGAGATTGTTATGGGCAAACTCTGCGAACGGGAGGAAGTCCAGCCAGTCGTCCTGTGAGGAGGACATAAATAAATGCAGAAAAGTCTCCAGATCCTGGTTCACTCTCTCTGTTTAATCATCTGTTTGGGGATTATATCCTGAGGAGAAGTTCAATTTCACACCAAGAGCAGAACATAGGGATCTCCAAAACTTGGCCACAAACTGAGGACCTCTATCAGACACGATTTCCTGTGGTAGACCATGAAGTCGAAAGATCTCTGCTACAAATAATTTTGCCAACTGGGATGCTGATGGAAGATTAGCCAGAGGAACGAAGTGTGCCATTTTAGAGAATCGGTCAACTATGACCCATACGGTATTCTGTCCACCAGATGTAGGAAAATCAGTAATAAAGTCCATAGAAATATGCGTCCATGGTCTTAGTGGCACAGGTAATGGATGGAGTAACTCGGCTGGAGGACCTTTGGGACTCTAATGCTGGGCACACTTTGGACAGGCAGCCACGAATTCCTGAACATCAGTCCTGAGATGAGGCCACCAGTAGGAGCGCTGAATGAATTTGAGTGTTTTATGACCACCTGCATGGCCCATGAAGGAGGAGGAGTGAGCCCATGTAAGAAGTTTTTTGCGAAGATTTGGTGCAACGAAGATCTTTCCTGGAGGAGGAAGTGGAGAGGTATTAGTTGCTGAAAAAGAGGTGGATTCCAGAATGAATTGCTCTTTTGAACAGTCAGAGGGTTCTTCAGAACTTAAGGAGTGAGATAATGCATCTGCCTTTTTGTTGAGGGAACCTGGTCGGTAGCTAAGTTTAAAGTTAAAACGGGTAAAGAAGAGTGCCCATCTTGCTTGCCATGGGTTCAGACATCGGGCTGACTGTAGATACAGGAGGTTCTTGTGATCCGTGGTTACCGAGATTGGATGCTGAGCTCCCTCCAACAAATACCTCCACTCCTCAAAGGCCAACTTAATCGCTAGTAATTCCTGTTCCCCAATAGCGTATTTCTGTTCAGCGGGGGAAAATCTTCGCGAGAAGAACGCACAAGGATGTACCTTCTTGTCCTCGAAGTGCTGGGATAATACTACTCCTACAGTAGAGGTATCAACCTCCACCAAGAACGGATGGCTGAGATCAGGTTTTTCAAAGAACTGGAGCGGTCATGAAGGTCTCCTTTAAAGATGAAAAGGCTTCCAAAGCCTCCGTAGACCACTTGGCAGGATCGGCTCCTTTCCTAGTTAATGCGGTTATGGGAGCTATGACAGAAGAATAATTTTGAATGAATCTTCGGTAGAAGTTAGCGAAACTCAGGAAACGTTGAACTCCTTTAAGGGTAGCTGGAAGTGCCCAATCCTGAATCGCCTGGACTTTAGCAGGATCCATCTGTAACCTCTGCCCTGAAAGAATGTAACCGAGGAATGGAATCGTAGGTACTTCGAAGGTGCACTTCTCTAATTTACAGAATAATTGATTCCTTCGTAAACGAGTTAGCACTTCTCTGACTTGTTCCCGATGGGTCTTCAGATCCCTAGAAAAATGAGGATGTCATCCAGATACACTACCAAGCAGTCATAGAGGAGGTCTCTGAAGATTTCGTTAGCGAACTCTTGAAAGACGGCTGGGGCATTACATAGGCCAAAAGGCATTACCAGGTATTCGTAATTGCCATCGCAGGTATTAAATGCCATCTTCCATTCGTCACCTGGGCGAATACGTATAAGATTGTAGGCCCCCCGTAAGTCCAGCTTAGTAAATACTGTAGCTCCTTTAACGCGGTCGAACAGTTCTGGAATCAGGGGTAATGGATATCTGTTCTTAATTGTTATGTCATTGAGACTTCTATAGTCAATACAGGGTAGCAAACCCCCATCCTTCTTTTTGACGAAGAACAGGCCCGCCAAGGCCGGAGATGTAGAAGACCTGATGAACCCTTTATCCAAGTTCTCCCGGATATACTCCGACATGGCCTGTGTCTCAGGAAGTGAGAGAGGGTAGATTCGACCTCGGGTAGGAGTCTTACCAGGTACTAGCTCAATGGGACAATCCCAAGTACGATGCGGGGGCAAGGTGTCCGCCCCATGCTTACTGAAAACATCTTGAAAGGCTTGGTATTCCACAGGAAGGCTGGAAGGACTGGGAGAACAGAGAGTTCTTACTGAAGGTAAACAGTTCTGGAAGCAGTCTTGTCCCCAAGAGAGAACATCCATAGTTTGCCAGTGTATGTGAGGCTTGTGCCTGATTAACCATGGAAACCCTAGGATCAGTTCATGAGAGGCTTTAGGAATTACAAGGAAAGAGATTTTTTTCTGAATGAAGAACTCCAACCTTCATCTTGAGAGGGATAGTACGAAATGATATAATACCCTCAGGGATGTAACTTCCATCCACCACAGTAACAGAAATGGTACGATCCAAAGGAACCATTTGTATTCCAGATCGTTTAACCAGAGCTGATGTAATGAAGCTTTCAGCGGCTCCGGAGTCGAGTAGTGCAGGGATGAGAAGAGAAGAAGAAGGGAGCTCCAATTGGGTTAACAAGACAGACTCTTTCTTGGTATGTAATTCTGAGAATTATCCTAGCTTGACCTCTCCAGCACAAGCTAGGAGCGGGCGTTTCCCAGACGTAGATTGCAAGCTTTGACAAAGTGATCAGATGCACCACAATACAAGCAGAGGTTCCCTTGTCTCCATCTCTGACGTTCTTCGTTGGAGAGGCGGGAGCGATTGATCTGCATGGGTTCTTCCGCAGTTGGTGATGATGGTGTTGGTGGAAGAACAACTCTAGGCTTAGGGCGATCTGACCACGACCTCTCCATACAGCGTTCTCTGTACCTCAGGTCTAATTTATTGCATAAAGAAATTAATTTATCCAACTTATCAGGTACGTCCTTAGTTGCAAGGTCGTCTTTGATCTTTTCGAGAGACCGCTCCAGAAAGCTGCAATGAGAGCCTCCTCATTCCAGTTCAGTTCTGAGGAGAGAGTACGAAACTGAATAACGTACTGACTGACCATATGCGTGCCCTGACGCAGGCGTAGGATCTCCAATGAGGCGGCAGCAGTCCTGCCCGGTTCGTCGAAGATTCTCTGAAAGGTGGCCACGTATTCTGAATAGTTAGACAGGATGGGATCCATCCTCTCCCACAAGGGTGAAGCCCATTCCAGTGCTTGCCCAGTAAGTAAAGAAATTATATAAGCTACTTTGGTTCATGCTGATGGGAAGTTGGCCAACTGTAGTTCGAACTGGATTTCGCATTGGTTAAGAAACCCGATGCATAGTTTTGGATTCCCATCGAACTTACTGGGAGATGGCAAATGCAACCGTGGAAGTGGTACTGGTACAGGAGGAAGCGGGACCGAAGGTGCTAATGTGGGAGCAGCTGTAGATACTTGAGGGGCCTTCATGGCAGCACAGAGAGAGTCTAGATGTTTGGACATATTCTGCATGAACTGCACAATTTGAGATTGTGTGGCCTCCTGCTTACTTAAGCTAGACCAGATATCTGCAATTGAATCCCCTCCTCAGGCCTGATCACCCGTCGAATCCATTGGGCCTGTGCTTACTGTCACGTCTAGCAAAGTTTGAGGATCCGGCAGATGAGACTTGCCAGAGGACGTAGATGGCTGTGGGTGAACAAGATGAGGGGGTTGGATATAGTTCCTTTGCATGGGACACGGAGCAATAAAGAACGTAGGCGGGGTTGAAAGTATATAAATAGTATTTATTATGTACAGGGCTGAGGTAGAGAACTGTGGCTGGAGCACGATGGTTAAAGAACGTAGTTGCGGATACAGAACTGCAGATTGTGGCTTGAAAGACAAGGTTGTGAATAATGAACTGCGGAACTGTGGATGGTGGTTAAAAGACGTGGCTGGAGGTAAAGAACTGTGGACTGTGATATGAAAGACGAGACTGTAGATGATGAACTGTGGAACTGTGGATAGTAGCTGAAGACGTGGCTGGAGACAAGGACTGTGGACTGTGGTTTGGAGGATGAGGCTGAATATAACAATCTGCAGTTGTGGTCAGTGGTACAAAGACGTGGCTGTGAAGTAGATCTATGGAGTGTGGCTTGACAGACGAGGCAGAAGACCCGGGGCCGACTGTGCCCAAAGAGTCTTACTGGACCGGGTTTTCAAGGAGCACTTCCACAGGCAGTAGCAGGTTAGGAATGGCAGGACTGCAGCAGCAATAGGGAACCGACCAAGCAGGAGCAGGAGTAACCAGAATACGACAAGGATCCTGGGAGCACAGGCTATAGCACCTACAACAGGGTTGAAACTTGAAGCACTGGCATCCCTGTCCTAAACCAGCCCCCTTTTATAGGGAGAGCTTCCCCTGGATTGGCTGGAAGAAACAGGAAACAGGAACTATGCTTCAAACTTGGTCTCCAACATGGCGGCGCCCAGTAATGCAGACCTTTCTGCAAAGCCCCATTGCTCACTGCCTCTGGTCTCCTAGCAACGGCTCAGCAAGAGCGACCCACTGTAGCGGCATCCCGCCGCCACGAGCGGTCCCCCTCACTGCTGCCACTGCTGCCCACGGATCCGGCGCAGCAGCCCACCTCCGCCGCTGCCCGCACACCGCCAGAGAAGCCAGCCCCGTGGCCCCAGCATACCGGTAAGACTCCGGAAGCTGACATAATAAATGACAGTAGGATTTCCAAATGAATTGAGAACCTCTATCAGAAACAATATCTAGAGGCAATCCGTGTAGCATGAAGACATGCTGAATGAACAGAGAAGTGAAACCCTTAGCACTGGCAGTCTGGAGAGTAGAACATTTTTTGTCTGATTTACTAAATTGATCGACCACGATTTAAATGGAATTATGACCTGATGCATTGCGTAGCTTGACAAAATAATCCATTGAGACATGGGTTTAGGGTTTTTGAGGAATTAATAGAGGTAACAGTTGACCAGAACTTCTGTGAGACTTGTTCCTGGCATAAACTTCACAAGCTAATTTCTTGACATCTAAATAATAGTTATCCACCATACATAATGGGCCAGAATATCCTGTGTCTTAAAAAATTCTGGGGTTTCCAGAGATCTTATTTAAATAGATTTCAGACAAAAGCAGGACCCGTTATATCATTGAGGAACAAAAAGCAAACCAGAAGGGGTTTCAGGAGGAGCTTGATCCTGAAGTTGCTTACTTTGGGGGGACAAGTCCAAAGCCAAACCAGCATGAATTAATGTAGCTGGAACTATTGGTAGGATTGTTGTGGTGGAGGCATGATTTGAATTCATGCTCCCATGAATTGATGAATATCCTTATCAAACATAATAATTTGATTATTGAGGAATGTGATAAAGAAATTGACAACCTAAGTAAAACATTGGAAAATTGGGAAAAAAACACACGTTTCCAAAACCATTTTGACAAATAAGTAAAAGAATTAGGAACGTATGAAGATACCATCAAGGAAAAAAAGAGGAATACATTTATATGTGACAAAAAGGATTACTTGGGGGGCAAATTTAACAAAAATCCTCCAAAAAAGGTAGGGCACTCTGAAATTAATACATCTTCTGAAGCAGAATCCTCGGGTGGTGAGGATGTAAATGATCCCAAATCCTTAGATGTAAGGAGACAATTTGAGTCCAGACATGATACTTTTTTAGGTCGAACCCAGGGAGTGAGAGGCCATCCACCAAGAGGAAAACAAGGAGGGGCACAAAGGGCAGATTACAAAACAACAAGATGGGATACACCACCATCTGTCAGATATCCAAGGATAAAAAACAAGAAATAAAAACAGGTGATACATCACTTAAAGTTATTAATCTATCTGACCATATCCTAACCCCTGAATAAATTAAACTTCTTGGATACGGCCTTACAATTTCACCGAACAAGAAGTTTATCCACTTCCAATAGAAAAAGAACCTAAAACTCTCTGGATGCAAAATATTATTGACTAAACATCATGCAAATAAAGAGAGAATTAAGGATCAATTTGTCACCACATCCAGAGAAGAACCATCAAACTTTAATGATGAAGATCTGGAAATAGTATCAATCTAGGAAGAATTATCCAGTGAAGTAGGTACTACAAGAATAACTGAAACTAACAGAATAATGTGTAAAAAAAGATTGTCCTTCTTTCCCCAAGAACATATCTGCCCAGAGGTAAAAATCTTCACTGATATGGTGGGCAGAGAATTAGATCTACTCCAACATAAGATGAAGAATTATTACAAGGACAACCTTACTAGAATTGAAAGAAAGGCTCTTAATGAAATCAACAAATGGGACTTCCGACAAGAGAGGAAATTTTGTGCTATGGCCGAAAGAAATGTATATCAAAGAGGCCATGAGACATCTGAATAATTCAGACTACTATTCTAGATAACTATTCAATCCCACAGACAACAGTAATCTGGCACTTACCAGAATAATAGATCAAGCTCTAAAAAATGCAACAATAACCAAACATGAATATGAATATCTTAAGGTAGACAGTCCAAAAATTCCAACTCTATATCTGTTGACTAAAATACACAAAGATATTAACAATCCTCCCGTAAGACCTATTGTATCAGGCATTGGTGGAGTATCAGAAAAAATGAGTATGTTCATAGGCATTCATTTAAGAAAATATGTCACGAGCCTCCCATCATACTCTGGTGTATGATACTGGGGCTGTCCTTACCAAATTACATGATATACAATTAGAAGAAAATCAACTGCTAGTCAGCCTTGACATTGAATCACTATATACAAGCATTGACCATTCAAATGGCTTGGTAGCAGTGGAATACTTTCTCAAAATGGATGGACTGGATGACTTTAACAACTTGTTATTACAACTCCTACATTTTGTCCTTCACAGAAACTTTTAGGTGGTCATTCCGAGTTGTTTGCTCACTAGCAGCTTTTAGCAGCCATGCAAATGCTATGCTGCCGCCCACTGGGAGTGTATGTTAGCCTAGCAGAAGTGCAAACAAATGGATCGCAGAGCGGCTACAATTTTTTTGTGTGCAGTTTCAGAGTAGCTCTAAACCTACTCAGCGCTTGCGATCACTTCAGACTGTTTAGTTCCTGTTTTGACGTCACAAACACGCCCTGCGTTCGCCTACCAATGCCTGCGTTTTTCCTGGCATGCCTGCGTTTTTTCGTTCACTCCCTAAAAACAGCCAGTTGCCACCCAGAAACGCCCACTTCATGTCAATCACTCTGCGGTCAGCAGTGTGACTGAAAAGCTTTGCTAGACCCTGTGTAAAACGACATAGTTCATTGTAATAGTACATCGCGTGTGCGCCTTGCGCTGCATACGCATGCGCAGAAGTGCCATTTTTTTGCCTCATCGCTGCACAGCTAACGAATGCAGCTAGCGATCAACTCGGAATGACCACCTTAATCCTTTGAAAACCTCTTCTTTACACAGACGTGTGGGACAATCATGGGCGCAGCTCGCATGCACACCTACACAAACATTTATCTTGGCTGGTGGGAAAGATAGTGTTCAATGAGAAAAATTAATCGTATACTAAGAACATTATAAAATGGATGCGCTACATAGACAATATTTTTGTCATCTGGAAGGGGAGGAGCAACATCTGAGAGAATATATAGCGGTTTTGAATGATAATAATTTGAATCTTCACCTAACATTTGAGATAAAGATGTAATATCATTCCTCGATCTCAAGATTTACAGAGATAAGGATAAAATTATAGCCACTGAGCTATACAGGAAAACAACGGCTACCAACACCTTACTACATAGTCAAAGCTCCCATTTCCCAGCAACCATCCAGAATATACCAAGGGGAAGTTTCTGCATCTACGACAAAACTGTTCAGATGATCAGATCTACAGGACAAAAAGTGTGGAACTCTCTGTGAGGTTGAAGGAAAGGGGTTACAGTGCAAGAAGTATTAAGAAATCAATCTATGCCCTATCCCACACAGACAGAGAATCTTCAATTTTCCAGAAAAGCAATAGGACAAGACAAAAAGAGAGCTTAAAACCACCAGAACTAAGATTTGTGGGCGATTTCTGCCAAGAGTGGGGGGAAATCAAAGCAGTAATAAATAAACACTGGCCAATATTATTAAATGACAGTGAGTTGGCAGCTAAATTGGGACCAACTGTGGCCATGAGCTGGAGAAGATCACCCAATCTTGGGGACAAATTGGTTAGGTGCTATTTCTGTAAGCATAACACGAAGGAGAACAAAATTAAGGGTAACCATGCGGAGCATGTAAACTGTGTCAACATGTGAATAAGAGTACATCTATTAGAAACAGATATGACAAGAAATCCTCATAAAAGACTGTATGAATTGTAAAACATCAAATATGATATACTGCATCAGATGTCCTTGCGACCTGATGTATGTTGGCATGACCACATGGATGGTCAAGGTCAGAATACTAGAACATTTATGGAACATCAGAAATGCGGAAAGTGATCAAGCCAATTACAAACAACTTACCTCCATAGCAAGACATTTCCTTCATGAACATGCACAACAGTCCAAAGATCTAGAGTTTTTTGGATTAGAGAAACTCAAAATGGGCATTAGAGGGGGAGATGCTACTAGAGAACTATTGAAAATGGAGAGCAAATGGATTTTTCAACTTAACACAGTTACCCCTAATGGACTAAATGAACATATCAGTTTTAGTGCCTTCCTCCTAACAAAATAAAATATATTTTTTAATTCTACATATAATGTCCTTTACTATCAAGATACCAATATTTGTTTTTGATAACTATACCATATTTTGATTCATATGATTATAACTATCAGCCAAAATAGGATTTTCACACAAAATCTAATGAGGAAGAAACAAGTGTTAAAGAGAAAAAAAAAGGATAGAAGATCCAAAATAAGAATACAAACCGATATTACATTATACTTACCTTATAAATACTAGGAATAGTCCCAAATAAACAATTTATGCAACACTATGTACACCTTATACACCCCCTTTTTCTTTCATATACTTACCTTGGGTATAAAATAATTGTCAATAATCCACTGTATGTCACATATACCCTACACACCTCCTGATTTTACCCCATCATCCATGACACTATTTTTAGCAATACTCTAAATACATGTATTTAGTAAATAGTGAACAAAGAAGCTAAACATTTGATAATATATAAAATGCAAACTAAATAGACTAAATAGACAAGAACTTATCTACAAAATTATTCAATAGAATAAGTTCATAGGCACAATGGCGCACATACAAACTCCACATATAATGTATTTAAATATCAATATTTCTATATACACTTATATATAATAATCGTTATAATCTGTCACCTTTTTATACTACCAATTCCTTTGAAGCAAATTCCATATAATACACCATAAATATTCATATCTTTTGATACTATTAATTCACTTATATCTCACAAGCTAACTAAAATACGGTATGTTATTTTTCACACAGCACATATTGCATTAATTTATTTTATGATTTGTAATCATTGTACTTTGTTTAGTTTCTCTGTATAACTAATATTTTAATATTAGATCTTCTGAATCTTAATAGGTCACCCTATTTGGGAAACAATTGTATGATCTTTCTCTTCTTCTCTCCCCCCCCCCCCCTTTTTAAGAAGCATCTCTGTTCCTTGTTACAGCTTTAGACCTTTCTCCCCTAAAATAACTAATTGTGTGTATTTGTATCTCTATAGTATTTGGAATAATCACATAATCTTAATATGAGAATGACCTCATGCTTTTTAAATAGACATAAATATGTCTATATTTCCCATTTTCCTTAATAACCGTACGATGCTTACAATAAAATTACTTATGGTTTCCATGACAGCTTAAGACTACTGTTCTTAGAATACATATTTTTTGTATATACATATCATCCACAAATGAATCTTACAATGTGTTTTAAAAATTGATACTTATTATTAGAACAAATACCTATCAGTCCTCCATCATTGATGGACAGCGGGTCTGATCATGCCCTAGGGCATCTTAAATAGATACCCCTGGTATGCTGTAACCAGGTCCGGATGTGAACAAGCCTTATGCAAAACGTATGTCACCGGAGAGGGCATTTCGGACACGTGTATTGCTCATGTGACCCAGCGCCTGGCAGCAGTCAGAAGTAGTAAGGAGAAGCTGCTTATCCCAGCGACCACATAGCTCCCTTACCACTGCAGTCAAAAGTGTCTGGGAGCGGCATGTCACAGGGACATAGAGCGGCAGACAGAGGTACAGAGCGGCTACTGTCAAGGAACATAGAGTGGCAACATATACTGTCCTATTCAGAAGCGGTCAGTTTGGCCTCTGACAGGAACATAGAATGGCAGCACTCATAGTGGAATCTAATAAGGAACGCTCCACCCTATCGGGACTCAGGTACCTTCAGTTGACTCTCTCAACCCCGGACACCGGAACATTCCCCTGCAATGTACCTTACACCAGGGGTTGGTAACGATTAAATCAGGGGACAGCAGAAGTTGATGCTACTCTCCTTCCCTCCATCTTGGTGTGTGGCAGTACCCTGCTCTCATTATAACCATTCACTGCTATTCTAGTACATGGGTTAACAGTAGAAGGGGTACCCCACTTATGACACTGGGATCTATATTTTTTCACTATCCCTTACTTTTTATCATTATGGAATAATAATTATCGCAATTAGCACAAAACAATTACTGTGATCTTTGTAAGAATTGTGAAGCAGAGTTGTTGCCGCATAATACTATGTATTGACAACTGTCCAACCACTCAGTAATCTACTAAATATATTTACAATTACAATTAATATAAGACATCTATTGTGACTCTATATGTATGTGAGCCTATATAAGTGTTGTTGAAGGTCATAAATGGCTTAATTTGTAATTGGGAGAATTTATCTAATTGAATTGGGAATTTAGGATTTTTTCTCTAATGGTATATAATTAGCCAGTAGTATAAGTTTATCCACTTTTGGCCTTATATCTGACATCTCATGTTCCGCTGGTAAACACAATCTATTTCATAGATTTGTGGTGCTGAGTATCTGGTTTATTGTTAACCTCACGTTAGCGAAATTATTGCTTGGTTTAATCATCTACCAAGAGAATTTATCTCTTAAAAATAAATCCAAGATCATCTAACCAATTATCTGTGTTATATCGAAGATATAAGCCTATTTTTCTATGCCTTTACACTGATAATTTATGTCATTGTTAACAATTATATCTTACTCAAAGATGTCTATGTGTTGGTAGTGCTGAGTGCCAAATTTATTATTAACTATACAAATAGATACTATTGTTGCCAAACATAGTCTAGGCAAAATTAAATTTATTGTATCTCTTGTTGCAATACTAACAACTTGTTACATTCATGTCTCCTTTGCCTAAACTTACTGCTGCCACACATCATTGTTCTGCAAATACAGAGAAAATGGCCAATTGGTGTATAATCAACTATTATTAAATTATATTCTCTGTAAGATACACTGCACATTCTGTATTTGATGGGAATACATTAACAATATTTTCGCAAAATAAGTTTTTTTTCATATTAATTTGAAAGAAATATTAGTACTCTTCACACTACTGTAATTCAACCGATGACCAATATAGTTACTGGAGGTACGACTTAAAGGTATAGTCACCTTTTTTTAATAACAATATTTGTATTTTTATTTAAAGAGAAAACAATCAATACAAAGGTGTACCATAAAATATGACCAACACAGCAGCAATAAGCAGCAGAGAGTACACAAAGACATAGAATACACAACAAAACAAATTAACTAATCAATGCACGGAAAGTAAAGAAATCGAAAAGGGATAATACTCTGAGGGCAAAAAAGATAAAGTACATAAAACAGAGGAATATCAGCAGAGTCCAGGATGGGGAGAGGAACGGAAAAGGTACCAGGGGGACCAGATTTTGTGGAAGGTCGGTACAGTGCTAGTTTGTAAACTGGTGATGTATTCCAACAAAGTGAATACGGTTAAAAAGGGCAGTAGTTGAAGGCGCCATTGTGGACTTCCAATGTTTGGCTATGAGGGATTTAGCTGCATTGCAGGGTTCACTACGGCTGGCCGGCGGTCGGGCTCCCGGCGACCAGCATCCCGGCGCCGGGAGCCCGACCGCCGGCTTACCGACAGCGTGGTGAGTGCAAATGAGCCCCTTGTGGGCTCGCTGCGCTCGCCACGCTACGGGCACGGTGGCGCGCTACGCGCGCCACACTATTTTATTCTCCCTCTATGGGGGTCGTGGACCCCCACGAGGGAAAATAAGTGTCGGTATGCCGGTTGTCGGGCTCCCGGCGCCGGTATACTGAGCGCCGGGAGCCCGACCGCCGGCATACAGAAGACCACCCGCATTGCATACATGGACAATAAACTTATCCTGATGCTTGCTAACTGATGGGACCGGGGCACATAATAATGCAGTGGCAATGTTACCTGGTATTGGAGATTCCAAAATCTGCGATAGAAGCGCCCACACTTGCTCCCAAAAAATCCGAATTACCACGCAATTCCACCATACATGAAGGAATGAACCAACCTCCCCACAATTTCTCCAGCAAATATTTGAGGTCAAAGGAAAATTGGCGTGAAGCTTGGAGGGTACCATAAAACATCTAGTGTATACTTTATAACACGTCTCTCTGATAGGCTAATGGAGGCTTTGGCGATTCTAGTTCTAATGGCGGGCCAATTCTCACTGTCAAAATTATACAGGAGATCCAACTCCCATGCTAGTTCGTGGGGTTCACGGTCAGGAGGGTCTGGGGCCAGGATGGAATGGTAAATAACAGAAATATTACCTTTGCGACCTATTGAGTAAGAACAGAGGTGTTCAAAGGGAGACAGTGAACGAAGCTTACTAGAGGGGAATTGCGAGTTAACGAACTTGGTTGTATTGAAAGTGGTGAGAGGCAGGGATTGAGTGCATAGCTTGCAGGTCAGTAAATGAGGATGAGGATGGAGCAAATTGGCTCTTTACATGCTTAACTCTGGTAATACGTAGATTCCGCCAGAAGGAAGCCATATGTCAATCTGATCCCGGAGGAAATTGGGGATGGTCCCAAATAGGGGACATAGGTGAGGGAAATTGAGCCAGATCCAACGAGGGGCGAAGTTTGTCCCAAATTTTAAGAGTAAAATGTATGGTCGGGATTGGACAGGCCGAGGCTGGTCTAAGTGGCCCGGGCATCCAAACTATGTCGTCTATCCATCCCTCCTGCAACATGGAATTTTCTAAATCCACCCATCACTTACGGCCGGGTTCAGAGTGCCATGATACAATATGATTCAGCTGGGCAGCATAATAATAAGAGCGGAGTATTGGTAAACCCAGTCCACCATTTGGGACAGTCTTAGCCAGACTAGTTTTACAAATATGAGGTTTACCCTGTGCCCAGATGAAGTGATTGCAGAGGGCTTGCATGGAGTCCAAATCCGAGATCGGAATGGGTATGGATAAGGTCTGGAAAAGGTACAGTAGTCTAGGAAGGAGATTCATTTTAACCATATTAATTCTATCAATCCAAGATATAAAGAGGGAGTGCCAACGTGATAAGTGTTTCGTCAATGTTTGAAACATAGGGGAATAGTTTGCTTGGTATAGTGAAGAGTATGACTTAGTGATGGAAATGCCAAGGTATTGAATCAATGAGGGGCGCCAAATAAAAGGAAAGGCGGTAGTGAGCGCAGAGAGTTGTTGTGAGGGGACACAAAGAGCCATGGCTTCAGACTTAGAGCTATTGACTTTGTACCCAGAAAGGGAGCCATACATTCATAGTTCAGATTGAAGATTGGGGAGCGACAGTAAGGGATTAGTCAAAGTGAGGAGAATATCGTCTGCAAAAAGAGACACTTTATATTGTTCATCCCCCACATTGACGCCCTTAATATCAGAGTTAGCTCTAATTCTAGCTGCCAATGTCTCAATGCAAATGGCAAAGAGAAGAGGGGAGAGTGGGCATCCCTGCCTTGTCCCGTTTCTCAGAACAAAACGTGATGAGTGTAAACCATTCGTTATTACCGTAGAAGGATGAGAATATAGAGCTTGTATGGCCTGCATAAATTTTCCTGTGATACCCACTGTATCTAGTGTGGCAAACATAAAGGGCCATAACAGGTGGTCAAACGCCTTTTCTGTGTCCAAGGCTACAACTGCTGATGGAATCCTGTGACTGGTCGAGTAATGTATTAAATCTATAGTTCGTCTAGGCCTGGCACTGAGGGATAAAGCTCACTTGTTCAGGGTGTATTAAAGAGGGTAGCACTCCGTTCAACCTAGTGGCCAAAATTTTGGTGAAGAGTTTAAGGTCTGTGTTGATCAGGGAAATGGGATGATAGCTAGCACAAAGGGAGGGGTCCTTCCCAAGTTTGGGAATGACAATAATTCTGGAGGCCGTAGAATCAGGGTGAAAAGAGGCACCCTGTAGAATGGAACTGAACAGACGAGTCAACTGGGGAGAGAGTTGCTGTAGAAATGATTTATAATAGGACATAGTAAGACCGTCAGGGCCGGGGGCCTTTCAACGGTTTCTGTGATTTAAGGGCTAAGGCGAGTTCCTCCTCGGTGATATCCACACCCAAGGCCCGGGCCGCTGATACAGAAATACTAGGAAGCACACACGAATCCAAATATTGTTGAATATCCTGCACATGAGATTCAGTATCAGACGGGGCAGACAAGTTATATAAAGCTTTATAGTACTGTTAGGCGCCGGGGTCCGCTTGATGGTCTGCGCGGCCCGGCGCCTAGCAACTAGAGACGCCGTGCACGTACATCCACCGGCTTCCTAGCAACGCTAGACGCCGGGCGCACTGAGCCGCACAGACCCTAGCAACGGGGACGCCACTGGCGGACCGCGTTCCCCGTTGCTAGGCTTTAGGAAATTAAGATATTCACCTGCTCTCTGGCCGTGCAGCAAGGCAGCTGCACGGCATTTATTCTAATCAGCCTTTAGCAGCTGATTGGAGGACTCCTTGTTAAATACACTCCCAGGGCTTCTCACAGACGCCGGTAATAGCTTCCTGCATGCTGCCTTTGTTTGCTGAGAGTCTGTTTCCAGTCCTGCTGTATCCGGTCATTCCAGTCCTCAGAAGTCCGGTATTCGGGAGTTGTCATCTCATCCCAAGAGGTCGTTTGGTTCCCTGGAGTCCTGACTGATCACCGTTTTATATCCAGTGGTGTTCGTGAGTTGCGGCTCTGCCGTGTGTTGCGGCTCAGCCGCTTTACCTTTTATATTTTGTGTTTGGAGCATTTGCGGAGGGTTCCGCTTCCACAAGTCCTCTCTGGTACTCGGCGGTGCCGGGTAGGAGAATTGGACAAGTGGATATTTTGGTTGTCCTTTTCCCTGGCGGTTTCTCCGCACATATTATAGATTTGAGTTTGCTTAGCCCCTGGCCTGGTTGTTTAGTTAGAGGGCCTCTTGTTATCACCCTGTCTCGGGTTTCCCTTTGTCTCTCATTAAGACCGGGGGGCATCGAAGTTGGGCAGACATAATCCGCCCTTCAAACGCGGCTGCCAAGGGCTCAAGAAACCATAGTCTCGCAGGGGATTTCTGACAACACGGGTGAGACAACAGAGTTAGGGTGCCAGGGGCTATTTTCCTGTCCTGCTCCCTTCCCCAGCATTCCGTTCCACTGCTCCGGTCCTTGCCATAAGATCTCCTCTGACCAGAGTGCTGGAATCATAACATTATTACCGGCCATACCAAAACTTAAAATTAAACGGGGTTTAATTTTTTCTCATTCAGTTTTGTGAGAGTTTATCGGCCTCATGAATCCAACAGGTTTAGGGCCAAATCCTGGTCAGCTCTTAGTCAGCCAGATTCAAGAACTTACTCAGATGGTTCAGGATCTTTCTCTTCGGGTGAAGTCGCAGGAAGATCTTTTGCGAGCTTCCCCAAGGGTAGTCCCTGAACCAAAGATGCATTTGCCTGACCGTTTTTCTGGTGATAGAAAAGAGTTTTTTAATTTTAAAGAATCCTGTAAACTTTATTTTCGTTTAAGACCGACTTCCTCGGGTACTGAATCTCAGCGGGTCGGGTTTATTATTTCTTTGCTCCAGGGGGATCCTCAGGCCTGGGCATTTGGTTTAAGAGCAGAGGATCCGGCATTGTTGTCAGTTGACGCTTTTTTTGAGTCTTTAGGGCTCTTGTATGATGACCCTGATAGAGAGGCGTCAGCTGAAAGTCAGTTGCGCGCTCTCAGACAGGGTAGAAATCCTGCGGAGGTTTATTGTACGGAGTTTCGCCGTTGGTCGAACGACTGTGGCTGGAATGACCCAGCCCTGCGCAGTCAGTTTCGCCTCGGCTTATCAGAGTCTATAAAAGACAGTCTCCTTCAGTACCCCGCTCCTGAGACTCTCGATAAACTCATGGAGCTTTCTATTAAGATTGATCGTCGTCTCAGAGAGCGGAGGGCTGAAAAAGGAGCACCTGTAAGGTCAAGTCCGTGTGTATATTCCATTCCTGAAGACGTAGAGGAGCCCATGCAGATGGGTCTCTCCCGGCTGTCTCCTGAAGAAAGAGCCAGAAGGCAAAATTCTGGTCTTTGTCTGTACTGTGGGGGTAAGGGACATTTTGCTTGTAATTGTCCGAAAAGTCGGGAAACGCTTTGACCAGGTGAATTGTGAGGGGGTTCACCTAGGTCTGCAGCTTATCTCCTCGAATAACTCCCTTTTAGTCCCAGTTAAAGTTTCCTTTGGCAGCCTCAGTTCTTCGGTGTCGGCTTTTGTTGACAGTGGAGCTGCAGGAAACTTTATGGATTTAACTTAGGCTAAGGCCTTAGGCATTCCTCAGTTACCTTTGGGTAGGTGTGTCACCATGCATGGCTTAGATGGGAGTCCGCTGTCTAATGGGATTATTTCTCTCCATACACCCCCTGTACTACTTACAGTAGGAGCTCTACATTCCGAGAAAATCGAGTTCTTTCTTACACATTGCCCAGCAGTTCCAGTTGTTCTGGGTCACCCTTGGCTGGCCTTTAATAATCCCACCATTGATTGGCGGTCGGGGGAGATTTCACATTGGGGTACTTTTTGTGATAAGGAATGTATCACGTTTCCAGTCAGAGTAGCAGCTATCATTCCAGAACTCATTCCGGTGTAATACCAGGAGTTTGCTGATGTTTTCTCCAAAGGCAATGCGGACATTCTGCCTCCCCATCGGCCTTATGATTGTGCTATTGAGTTAATTCCTGGTGCCGCATTGCCAAAGGGAAGATTATATGCATTATCCGGGCCAGAAACTGCGGCTATGAATGATTATGTAAAGGAGAGCCTTGAGAAAGGATTTATTAGACCATCAAAATCTCCTTTAAGTGCAGGCTTCTTCTTTGTGGAGAAAAAGGATGGCTCGCTTAGACCTTGCATTGATTTTAGAGCCCTGAATAAGATCTCAGTTAAAAACACCTATCCTTTGCCGTTGATTTCTGTACTCTTTGATCAGTTACGTTCTGCTGTGATTTTTTCTAAAATTGACCTTAGAGGAGCGTACAACCTCATCCGAATTAAATCTGGAGATGAGTGGAAAACGGCCTTCAGTACTCAGTCGGGTCACTACGAATACCTGGTGATGCCGTTCGGCCTGTCCAATGCTCCGGCAGTTTTTCAAGACCTCATTAACGATGTGCTCCGTGACTTCCTAGGGAAATTCGTGGTCGTGGTTACTTAGACGACATCCTGATTTTTTCTGAATCAATGGAACAACATGTTACCCAGGTGCATCTGGTTCTTCAAAAGTTACGTGAGAATCATTTATATGCCAAGCTGGAGAAGTGTGAGTTTCATGTCACGGAAGTATCTTTTTTAGGGTACATAATTTCCCCTCAGGGATTTTCCATGGAACCAAAGAAACTCCAGGCCATCCTTAGTTGGGCGCAACCCACCAATTTAAAAGCAATTCAGCGCTTTTTAGGGTTTGCGAATTATTATAGGAGGTTCATTCATTCTTTTTCTGACCTGGTTGCTCCCATTGTAGCTCTGACAAAGAAAGGAGCGGATCCTACCAACTGGTCGCGTGAAGCTGAGTTGTCCTTCCGGGCCTTGAAACAAGCCTTTGTCTCAGCTCCAGTCCTCAGACATCCTAATCCGGAATTGCCCTTTGTGGTGGAGGTTGATGCCTCGGAGGTTGGAGTGGGGGCTATCCTTTCTCAAAAGGATCCGGAGTCTCTGGAGTTACATCCTTGTGCCTTTATGTCCAGGAAATTCTCCTCCGCTGAATCCAACTATGACGTTGGTAATCGGGAGTTACTGGCGGTAAAGTGGGCTTTCGAGGAGTGGAGGCATTGGCTGGAGGGAGCAAAACATACTATTTCGGTATTGACTGACCATAAGAACCTGCAATACATTGAATCGGCTAAGCGGCTTAATGCCCGGCAGGCACGTTGGGCATTATTTTTTACGCGTTTCAAATTTATAATCACTTTCAGGCCTGGTTCCAATAATACTAAGGCTGATGCCCTGTCACGTAGCTTTCTTCCGGTTCACAATAACAATCCTGTTACCCCCATACTTCCATCTTCGGTCATCTGGGCGGGCCTCACACAAGATTTATTTACCCAGTTAAAACAGCTTCAACACCAAGCTCCTAGAATTACTCCTGCTGGTCGTCTTTACGTCCCTGAGTTTTTGAGAGCTACTGTTTTAACGGAATTCCATGATAACAAAGTTTCAGGGCATCCAGGAGTCTCTAAGACATTGGAGTTAGTCTCTCGCTCAGTATGGTGGCCTGGTCTTTCTAAAGACGTCAAGGAATTTGTTTATTCATGTCAGGTTTGTGCACAGCATAAGGTTCCCCGTTCCTTGCCCATCAGGCAACTTATGCCCTTAAATGTTCCTCTCAGGCCGTGGTCTCATATTTCCATGGATTTTGTGGTTGACCTTCCCCTTTCAGCCGGATTCCGAGTCATATGGGTGGTAGTGGACCGTTTTAGTAAAATGGCTCATTTTATTGCTCTTCCCCGATTGCCTTCTGCCCAAGGGTTGGCAGTTTTGTTTCTCCGCCATGTATTCAGGCTTCATGGGTTGCCTACTGATATTGTTTCTGATCGGGGTCCACAATTCGTCGCACAATTCTGGAAATGTTTTTGTGCCTCATTGAAGATGAAATTGTCGTTAACATCCGGTTACCACCCACAATCCAACGGGCAAACCGAACGAGTTAACCTATCATTGAAACAATATTTGCGCTTGTATTCAGCCAAACTCCAGAATGATTGGTCCGAGTTTCTTCCGTTGGCTGAATTTGCTTACAATAATTCTTGTCATTCCTCCACTAAAGAGTCTCCATTCTTTTCAGTTTTTGGTTTTCACTCCAGAGCTAATTCTTTTTTTCATCATTCCTCAGTCTCCTCGCTTACCTTAACCTCCCATCTCAGAGCCATTTGGAAAAAGGTGCACCTTGCTCTCAGAAAAGCGGCCTTTCGAGAGAAGAAATTTTCTGACAGGCTCCGACGTCCTTGCACTTTTAAGGTGGGAGATAGGGTGTGGTTGTCGACTCGCAACATCAGGCTTCGACAATCCTCGGCTAGACTGGGACCCAAATTTATTGGGCCATTTCTTATTATTAAAAGAGTCAACCCAGTTGCCTTTCGGTTACGTTTACGAAGATCTCTCAGGATTGGAAATACGTTTCATTGTTCCCTGTTGAAACAATACGTTTCTTCCAGTAGATTTCCTCGGAAGATCTCTCAGGGTAGATCTCCAGTGGATGTACAGGGACAACAGGAGTTCTTGGTAGAGAAGGTTCTCGATTCCAAATTGTCCCGGGATCGGCTGTATTTTCTGGTTCACTGGAAAGGCTATGGTCCGGAGGAAAGGTCTTGGGTCCTGGATAAGGATCTTCATGCCCCGAGGCTCAAGAGGGCATTTTTTCGGGAATTTCCTCAGAAACCTGGCTTTAGGGGTTCCTTGACCCCTCCTCAAGGGGGGGGGTACTGTTAGGTGCCGGGGTCCGCTTGATGGTCTGCGCGGCCCGGCGCCTAGAAACTAGAGACGCCGTGCACGTACAGCCGCCGGCTCCCTAGCAACGCTAGACGCCGGGCGCGCTGAGCCGCACGGACCCTAGCAACGGGGACGCCACTGGCGGACCGCGTTCCCCGTTGCTAGGCTTTAGGAAATTAAGATATTCACCTGCTCTCTGGCCGTGCAGCAAGGCAGCTGCACGGCATTTATTCTAATCAGCCTTTAGCAGCTTATTGGAGGACTCCTTGTTAAATACACTCCCAGGGCTTCTCACAGACGCCGGTAATAGGTTCCTGCATGCTGCCTTTGTTTGCTGAGAGTCTGTTTCCAGTCCTGCTGTATCCGGTCATTCCAGTCCTCAGAAGTCCGGTATTCGGGAGTTGTCATCTCATCCCAAGAGGTCGTTTGGTTCCCTGGAGTCCTGACTGATCACCGTTTTATATCCAGTGGTGTTCGTGAGTTGCGGCTCTGCCGTGTGTTGCGGCTCAGCCGCTTTACCTTTTATATTTTGTATTTGGAGCATTTGCGGAGGGTTCCGCTTCCACAAGTCCTCTCTGGTACTCGGCGGTGCCGGGTAGGAGAATTGGACAAGTGGATATTTTGGTTGTCCTTTTCCCTGGCGGTTTCTCCACACATATTATAGTTTTGAGTTTGCTTAGCCCCTGGCCTGGTTGTTTAGTTAGAGGGCCTCTTGTTATCACCCTGTCTCGGGTTTCCCTTTGTCTCTCATTAAGACCGGGGGGCATCGAAGTTGGGCAGACATAATCCGCCCTTCAAACGCGGCTGCCAAGGGCTCAAGAAACCATAGTCTCGCAGGGGATTTCTGACAACACGGGTGAGACAAAAGAGTTAAGGCGCAAGGGGCTATTTTCCTGTCCTGCTCCCTTCCCCAGCATTCCGTTCCAGTGCTCCGGTCCTTGCCATAAGATCTCCTCTTACCAGAGTGCTGGAATCATAACAAGTAATGAGCAAACGCACCATTAATATCTTTAGGATTATACCATATAGCACCGGAGGGGCCCTTGATCGCAGAGATAATCTGTGATGCTTGTTTAGATCTAAGTCTATGGGCTAGTAAGGTGTGTGCTTTATTACTTTTATCATAAAACATTTGATTGGCCCATCTGAGACTCCTCTCAATTCGTTCAGCTAGAAGCACTTGCAATTCTGCTAGTTTTTGAGAGAGTTGGGACAGAATTTTTTTGGACATTGTTCTCTTATGCTCTCACTCTAGAGAAGCAATAGTTGAGTTAAGAGACGTAATCATCGCTTCCTGAGACTTTGCGAGAGTAAGTGTCATGAGGATTAGAATAGAAAGTATAGTCCCTTACTGAGGGATTGAGGGATCTCCAGATGTCAAATAGATCAGCCTCGGCCATATGTTTATGGAGAGCTTTGGAGCCAGGGATTTGAGACCTATCATTATGAGTAACAGATTTGTCTAGCGAGGGAAGTTGAACTGTATTGAAATCCCCACCCAGGAGTGTTTTACCGATTCTATATTCAGAGAGGATTTGAAAAAACGTATTGAAAAAGTGGGAGTGGCACGAATTAGGGGCATAAATGTTGGCTAGGGTCACCTCCTCATGTCCCAACTTGCCCTTGAGAATAAGAAATCAACCTTCGGGGTCACTTTTGTAGTCGTAGAGAACGAAAGGAAAGGTGGAGCGGAGCAGTATGGCTACACCATTCCGTTTAGAAATATTATTAGAGTAGTATACATTCGGGTAGTGTTTGGAGACTAACAAGGGATGATTCCCTGACTTGAGGTGGGTTTCTTGGAGAAAAACACAATTGCCGCAAAGACGCTTTAAGGAATGGAACAAGTGAGAGCGCTTCTGTGGAGTGTTAAGGCCCTTAGTGTTAAGGGCCATCATAATAGAAGCACCAGGGACAGCTCTCTACTGAAATTTGTGTCTCCTGATGACGGTCTGTGTATGACCGAAAACGTTTGAGGACCTGTGAATTTATGTTGGACTGCAGTGAACAGTCATGTTGTGCTGTCTGGCTAATAAACTCCTGTTGATACTTAATTAAGAAAATACTGGTGAGTGCTCCATTGTTTGTTTCTATAAGTGGATTCTCTGGAGGGGATTTGTGGATGACACCCCAGTTGCTGCTCTAGCATCTATTAGTGAGTGCGACCTTCTCTCTCTCTCTCTCTCTATATATATATATATATATTCACAACTAAAAAACAGAAGTGTGGTGAGGGTAGGAGGGAAGTAGTTAGTACAGCCAAAAAGTAAGGCTGACGACTACAGTAAATGAGCTCTTACAAAAAAAGGGCGAGCTCGAGGATGGGATTCAGAATTTGGGGGTAAACCCGAGTCACAAAATCAAATATACAACTACAAATAAAATAATCCCTAAAATCCGGGGTGGTGAGGCCTGGCGGAGACCTAACATTTCCCTGTAATAAATAATTTACCACCCTTTATCTTAAGGCGCTTCTTAATAGACCGTCAGGTGGATGTTCAATCTCAGTGTTTATAGGGATGATTGCCCTTAAAAGATAGAACATAACACAGACATAGCGTAATACTGTGACAACAATGAAGTACACAATAAATGGATAAAAGGTCCAGACTCGTACCAGAAGAGGTGGTCTACTGATCGTAGACAAATTCGCTTTTTATGGAGCAGATCACCGACTTGGAAATATTCTGAGTCTGTTTACTGCATAGATGGTTTTTCCTTATGTTCTATCTTTTAAGGGCAATCATCCCTATAAACATTGAGATTGAACATCCACCTGACGGTCTATTAAGAAGTGCCTTAAGATAAAGGGTGGTAAATTATTTATTACAGTGTATGTTTTTGAAGTATTGGTGATACTTTTAACCACCCCTTGTGTTGGCTGCTGAGCGCACTGATTGTTATCAACCATATATATAAGACCCAACATTTCCCACCCAGAGCAATTATGCTACATTGCACCTAATAAGAAAGTGGGTATTATCGGCAACCAAATATGCATCAACATAGAACTATACTAGTGGTACGTAACAGGGACAGATCAGAACACTATGAGGTAAATTTACTAAGATGGGAGTTCTATTTAAAATAGGATGTTGTCCATAGCAACCAATCAAATTCCAGATATTATCTTCTAGAAGGTGCTAGATGAATGAGAAGTAGAATATGATTGGTTGCTCTGGGCAGCATCCCATCTTAAATAGAACTCCAATCTTAGTAAATTTACCCCTATGTGTGAATAGACGCAATACATATCATACATACCAAAGGTTCGATATCAGACTGTGGTTCATGACATAACATACAACCTTATTATTATTATTATTATTATCATTATGTTTACTATTTTAATAAGCATCTTAAAATAAATAAGGTATATCTAAAATGAAAATGCAGATACCTATTAACATGGGAGTATAGAGACTTGGAAAGAGACAATTTGCTTCAAACATATATAATTAATTAGCGATCACTGCTAGCTATAAAAGAGGAACATCCTAACTAAATGGTAGTCTTGAGGAAGTCCCAAGGCATTGTGGGACGAAACGCGTTGACGCTATATTGGACAATTACCAGTGTACCGATCCACCTATATTGGACCTAACTGGCTTTGGAAAATATCCACTGAGACCTCGCTGCTGCAATACTGCTAACAGCACCTTTTTCTCATTGCCGCTGACCTAGCCGCTCTCCCGCCTGTCAGCTCATCAGCTGAGCATCATCCCGCTACGTCACGCTGGCAGCGGGAGCCTGCAGTGAGCACACATGGACCTACGAAATACATCACCCGGGGCCGGTGATAGCCTCACCACCGGGAGAGGGGAGACGGCAACACCATCTCAGTAAGAGGAACTGGTGAGTTCCCTGACTTCCTGTTCGCGGACACACGCTATACCGCGCCCGGGCGGTGATAGCCTTACCACTGGGAAAGGAGGGACGATTCTATATGTGTATGGGAGCCACAGGCGGTAAATATAAAATCTTCAGTTCACTTTGAACTATCAATTATAGCCGAGACGCCGGCATTTAAAGCCAGTAGCTACATTTATGTGGATCATACAAAGGAAACTGCAACAATTGTTGCACATTGTCTCTAAAAAGGACACTCAAGTATCTATTTTTATGCTATTGTAGCACACAAATAGAGTTGTTAGAATAGTTATTGCTTACCTTGGAATGTTATGCACATACAGATATGACCTGATATATCGTTGCTGCGTACCGCAAAGCGGGCGCCATGCAACTCGCGCCAGCTCCTTGCGCTATAACTCCCGTTATAAGTTGCGTTGTAAATGTGACGTCACGTTATAATTGTAACATGCATTCTACTTTCTGTCCACCAGATGTCGTTTTTCCTAAACTCTATGGCGAATGCCACAAATAGCCAACGGACCCTTCGTAGCGCTACCTGCTGATTGGTTGACGGGTTCGAATCCTAGCGGGACCAGAATTATTATTTTTTTGTGGATTCTTAATGTCATTTTTAATGGAATGGGAAAAGTCAGAAAAAAAAATGCGTGGGGTCCCCCCTCCTAAGCATAACCAGCCTCGGGCTCTTCGAGGCGGTCCTGGTTCTAAAAATCCGGGGGAAAAACGGACAGGGGATCCCCCGTATTTTTAAAACCAGCACCGGGCTCTGCGCCTGGTGCTGGTGCAAAAAATACGGGGGACAAAATGAGTAGGGGTCCCCCGTATTTTTTACACCAGCATCGGGCTCCACTAGCTGGATGTCACGATCCAGGTAATTCCTTATCAGTATTCACCTTCCAAATGCCTCCTGAGACTGTCCCAGTGTTCAAAGCCTGGATTCCATCTGCACTGTCTGCATGCAGCACGCTGCATCTCATTGTCTCAAAACTCTTCACTGTGATTCTGGCAGCTTCATGGTTAAAGCTCACATGCAAGTTACAAACAATCTTTCCCTCCAAAAGCAAACATGGGTGCAGCCATGTTTGCTTTCATCACATGTTGCTTTTCAGCCTATCAGCTGCACTCTGGTTTCCACCTAATTACCCAGCAGCTGCACTCTAGACTCTGCTTAATGTTATGCACACCAGTGCCAGCAGGAATGTACTGGTGTCTGAACGGAGAGGGATGCAAAACAAATGAACTCACAGACAGACTTGGGAATATGACATTACATACATAGAAGGTGATAGGGTAACAAAATAAACACAAAGTGAACAGAGAAGCCCAAAGGCTAAGAAACTGGGTGTCTCCCTAGTATTAGGAATGCTCAGATGGAAAGAAGCGAGATGTTGTGATTTAATACGTAGAGAACCCAAAATGCTGTTGCTAAGGGCAACAGCAAAACCCTAAAGGGTTACCAACGGGTGTGGCAGTAAACTCCTTGGTCAGAGATGGAATAATAGACACAAGGAGAGTCTCCACAATCCTAGTCCTCACTTGCAGTGCACTGGTTCAGCTTACTGCCACTACACTGACACCTGAACACCTTGCACAGTGAGAAAGGATTTTGGCAGGCAAGTCTGAGAATACAGCCGCAAACCTGCTAGGTTCACAGAGTAGCAAAAGAACCCCAGCAGGTTAAACGACTGACTCCAGTCTTACTGCTAGGTCTGGATTGGCAGAGTGTAATACCAAAACCCAAGGCCTATTTGCAGTAAGCAACAAACAAATACAAAGTTTACACAGTACTAGCTAGCTTTCAGGAACTGACTAACCAACAAAGATTCAGCAGCATCTGCCTAACCTGAGAAGAGGGTTTATATAGCAGGTGCTGTCCACGCCCCACTCAGACCTCACAGATTGTGAGCACAAAAACCAGCACCGGATCCCCTGCCGTGCACAGAGCCTGTAACCACTGCACAGCAAAAGACCCGAACTGGAGTATCAGCTACGCTCAGGTTACTCCGCTAGCACTTGTCTCCCGGTTGCCATGACGACGTGGCAGCACAGAGCAGGAAACCCTAACACTTAATCAGCCAGCCAATCCCTGTTTCCCAGCTGGTATAAATATCTTGTTCCTGGGCTGGAAAGATTGTCAGTGCTTCAATTGTCTTCAGTGATTCCAGTGTGCAGTTCTCCCATGGACTTTCTCTGCTGTACAGCCTGACTCCCTGGTGATTATACTCTGCAGTGTAACCCGACACTCCAGTGATTAACCCTCTACAGTCTACCCTGATTCACCTGTGTCTGAACTCCGGCTTCCCAGCAGCGATTCTCCAGCGATCCCCAGCATCACTTCATGCTTCACCATCGATCCCAAAGTAACAATCGGTGTTCCGTCATCGACCCCAAGTATTTCTCTGAACTGTGTTTCCTATTACCAGTACCAAGTCATCAGTATTCCTCTGAACTGTGTTTAATAAAACCTTTGAACTTTCCCTTGTTGTCGTGGTCACGCCTTTGGTCATTTGTTCTAAAGGTTCCCTGCATGTCCAAGAACCCTGTACTGCCTCCCGGGTACACATATACCTCAGCCCCTACAACTGAGGCTTCCCCCTGGTCAGCACCAGCCCTCAGTTGTGACAGTAAGCACTGACCTAATGGATCCGGCCGGAGACCAGGTCCAAGCGACCAGGCCGATGCAAGAACTTGCAGCCTACCTTGAACGTCAGGAGACTGCACAGGGCCATGTGATCTGCTGTCTCCAGGACCTCTCCTCTCTACTGGATGGAATACAAGTAACCCTCCGTGGTTCAGGGGCGTCCAGTGTGCCGATTGCAGTACCTTTGGTGGTATCCCCACCCACCATTCCCGTTTCTGCTCCTTGTCTCCATTTACCGACACCTGCCAAGTTTGATGGTTCCCCAAAAGCCTGTCGGGGTTTCCTAAATCAGTGTGAGATATATTTTGAGTCACAGCCTGGCAGTTTCCCAACTGACCGCACCAAGGTTGCTTACATCATCTCCCTCCTCAGTGGCTCCGCCCTCGATTGGGTATCACCTCTATGGGAGAAGTCTGATGCCCTGCTCTTTTCATATGCAGATTTCGTGGCAACCTTCAGGCGCATCTTTGATGAACCAGGTCGTGTGACCTCTGCCTCTTCTGATATCCTCCGGCTACGTCAGGGGACACGAACAGTCGGTAAATATCTGGTACAGTACCAGATCCTAGCGTCCGAACTTTCCTGGAATGATGATGCTCTTTACTCAGCCCAAGGAGGGGCGTCTGTGTCTACAGCCCAAGGAGGGGCGTCTGTGTCTACAGCCCAAGGAGGGGCGTCTGTGTCTACAGCCCAAGGAGGGGCGTCTGTGTCTACAGCCCAAGGAGGGGCGTCTGTGTCTACAGCCCTAGGAGGGGTATCCAATGTTCAAGCTCTAGTAGGGGCACATGAGTCTTCTCAAAAAGGAGTTTCTGATCTGTCAACCCCAGGAGGGGTGCTGAAGAAAACAACAACCCTGAGAGAGATGTCCGATTCATCAACCCCAGGAGAGGTCACCAAAGTTTCAGTCCCAAGGGAAGTATCCAGAGCCAAGTTCCCAGATGGAAATTTTTGTGCTACAGATGCAGTTATGAACTCCTGTTTGCCGTCTTCAGAGAGCACCACCCTGTTGGCATCCAGCATGGACCAGGTCCAGGATGGTCTAACTGAACACTCGGATACTACTCATTCCGATTCTAACCGGATTCTGACTCCTTCAGTTCCAGCTGACTCAACTGTCTTTAGACTCAATCCGGTTCCATCCGTCTGTCTGAAGATTCCTTCGGTTCCAGCCGATTCCGATATCTCTGGACCCAATCCGGTTCCATCCGTAGGTCCAAAGACTCCTTCGGTTCCAGCCGATCCCAATATCTCAGGACCCAATCCGGTTCCATCTGTAGGTCCAAAGACTCCTTCAGTTCCAGCTGATTCAACCGTCAATCCGAAGACTCCTCCGGTCCCAGCTGGTTCAAGCTTTTCTGGAACCAATCCGGTCCCATCCGTCTGTCCGTATCAGCCTCCTTTGGTTCCAGCCGATTCCAATACCTTCGGATCTAATCCGGTCCTATCCGTCGGTCTAAAGTCTCCACCGGTCTCAACCAGTTCAAGTTTGTCTGGACTTAATTTGGTCTCGTCCATAGGTCCAGTACAGTCTCCTCTGGTTCCAGCCAGTTCAAGTTCATCGGGATTCAATCTAGATTCTTCCGTTTGTTCAGGTAAAGAATTTATAAGAAGTGTCCTGGGGCCACTCCTAAACGTGGGGGTGCTGTCACGATCCAGGTTATTCCTTATCAGTATTTACCTTCCAAATGCCTCCTGAGACTGTCCCAGTGTTCAAAGCCTGGATTCCATCTGCACTGTCTGCATGCAGCACGCTGCATCTCATTGTCTCAAAACTCTTCACTGTGATTCTGGCAGCTTCATGGTTAAAGCTCACATGCAAGTTACAAACAATCTTTCCCTCCAAAAGCAAACATGGGTGCAGCCATGTTTGCTTTCATCACATGTTGCTTTTCAGCCTATCAGCTGCACTCTGGTTTCTACCTAATTACCCAGCAGCTGTACTCTAGACTCTGCTTAATGTTATGCACACCAGTGCCAGCAGGAATGTACTGGTGTCTGAACGGAGAGGGATGCAAAACAAATGAACTCACAGACAGACTGGGGAATATGACATTACATACATAGAAGGTGATAGGGTAACAAAATAAACACAAAGTGAACAGAGAAGCCCAAAGGCTAAGAAACTGGGTGTCTCCCTAGTATTAGGAATGCTCAGATGGAAAGAAGCGAGATGTTGTGATTTAATACGTAGAGAACCCGAAATGCTGTTGCTAAGGGCAACAGCAAAACCCTAAAGGGTTACCAACGAGTGTGGCAGTAAACTCCTTGGTCAGAGATGGAATAATAGACACAAGGAGAGTCTCCACAATCCTAGTCCTCACTTGCAGTGCACTGGTTCAGCTTACTGCCACTAAACTGACACCTGAACACCTTGCACAGTGAGAAAGGATTTTGGCAGGCAAGTCTGAGAATACAGCCGCAAACCTGCTAGGTTCACAGAGTAGCAAAAGAACCCCAGCAGGTTAAACGACTGACTCCAGTCTTACTGCTAGGTCTGGATTGGCAGAGTGTAATACCAAAACCCAAGGCCTATTTGCAGTAAGCAACAAACAAATACAAAGTTTACACAGTACTAGCTAGCTTTCAGGAACTGACTAACCAACAAAGATTCAGCAGCATCTGCCTAACCTGAGAAGAGGGTTTATATAGCAGGTGCTGTCCACGCCCCACTCAGACCGCACAGACTGTGAGCACAAAAACCAGCACCGGATCCCCTGCTGTGCACAGAGCCTGTAACCACTGCACAGCAAAGACCCGAACCGGAGTATCAGCTAGGCTCAGGTTACTCCGCTAGCACTTGTCTCCCGGTTGCCATGACGACGTGGCAGCACAGAGCAGGAGACCCTAACACTTAATCAGCCAGCCAATCCCTGTTTCCCAGCTGGTATAAATATCTTGTTCCTGGGCTGGAAAGATTGTCAGTGCTTCAATTGTCTTCAGTGATTCCAGTGTGCAGTTCTCCCATGGACTTTCTCTGCAGTACAGCCTGACTCCCTGGTGATTATACTCTGCAGTGTAACCCGACACTCCAGTGATTAACCCTCTACAGTCTACCCTGATTCACCTGTGTCTGAACTCTGGCTTCCCAGCAGCGATTCTCCAGCGATCCCCAGCATCACTTCATGCTTCACCTGTGCTTCTAAGTACAATAGTGCATTTCTATCTGTGAACCCCAGCTTCACTCAAAGCTTACCAATGATCCCAAGTCTCCATCGGTGTTCCGCCATCGATCCCCAGTAACCATCTGTGTTCCGCCATCGATCCCAAAGTAACAATCGGTTTTCCGTCATCGACCCCAAGTATTTCTCTGAACTGTGTTTCCTATTACCAGTACCAAGTCATCAGTATTCCTCTGAACTGTGTTTAATAAAACCTTTGAACTTTCCCTTGTTGTCGTGGTCACGCCTTCGGGCATTTGTTCTAAAGGTTCCCTGCATGTCCAAGAACCCTGTACTGCCTCCCAGGTACACATATACCTCAGCCCCTACAACTGAGGCTTCCCCATGGTCAGCACAAGCCCTCAGTTGTGACAGTAAGCACTGACCTAATGGATCCGGCCGGAGACCAGGTCCAAGCGACCAGGCCGATGCAAGAACTTGCAGCCTACCTTGAACGTCAGGAGACTGCACAGGGCCATGTGATCTGCTGTCTCCAGGACCTCTCCTCTCGACTGGATGGAATACAAGTAACCCTCCGTGGTTCAGGGGCGTCCAGTGTGCCGATTGCAGTACCTTTGGTGGTATCCCCACCCACCATTCCCGTTTCTGCTCCTTGTCTCCATTTACCGACACCTGCCAAGTTTGATGGTTCCCCAAAAGCCTGTCGGGGTTTCCTAAATCAGTGTGAGATATATTTTGAGTCACAGCCTGGCAGTTTCCCAACTGACCGCACCAAGGTTGCTTACATCATCTCCCTCCTCAGTGGCTCCGCCCTCGATTGGGTATCACCTCTATGGGAGAAGTCTGATGCCCTGCTCTTTTCATATGCAGATTTCGTGGCAACCTTCAGGCGCATCTTTGATGAACCAGGTCGTGTGACCTCTGCCTCTTCTGATATCCTCCGGCTACGTCAGGGGACACGAACAGTCGGTAAATATCTGGTACAGTACCAGATCCTAGCGTCCGAACTTTCCTGGAATGATGATGCTCTTTACTCAGCCCAAGGAGGGGCGTCTGTGTCTACAGCCCAAGAAGGGGCGTCTGTGTCTACAGCCCAAGGAGCGGCGTCTGTGTCTACAGCCCAAGGAGGGGCATCTGTGTCTACAGCCCAAGGAGGGGCATCTGTGTCTACAGCCCAAGGAGGGGCGTCTGTGTCTACAGCCCAAGGAGGGGCGTCTGTGTCTACAGCCCTAGGAGGGGTATCCAATGTTCAAGCTCTAGTAGGGGCACATGAGTCTTCTCAAAAAGGAGTTTCTGATCTGTCAACCCCAGGAGGGGTGCTGAAGAAAACAACAACCCTGAGAGAGATGTCCGATTCATCAACCCCAGGAGGGGTCACCAAAGTTTCAGTCCCAAGGGAAGTATCCAGAGCCAAGTTCCCAGATGGAAATTTTTGTGCTACAGATGCAGTTATGAACTCCTGTTTGCCGTCTTCAGAGAGCACCACCCTGTTGGCATCCAGCATGGACCAGGTCCAGGATGGTCTAACTGAACACTCGGATACTACTCATTCCGGTTCTAACCGGATTCTGACTCCTTCAGTTCCAGCTGACTCAACTGTCTTTAGACTCAATCCGGTTCCATCCGTCTGTCTGAAGATTTCTTCGGTTCCAGCCGATTCCGATATCTCTGGACCCAATCCGGTTCCATCCGTAGGTCCAAAGACTCCTTCGGTTCCAGCCGATTCCAATATCTCTGGACCCAATCCGGTTCCATCTGTAGGTCCAAAGACTCCTTCAGTTCCAGCTGATTCAACCGTCAATCCGAAGACTCCTCCGGTCCCAGCTGGTTCAAGCTTTTCTGGAACCAATCCGGTCCCATCCGTCTGTCCGTATCAGCCTCCTTCGGTTCCAGCCGATTCCAATACCTTCGGATCTAATCCGGTCCTATCCGTCGGTCTAAAGTCTCCGCCGGTCTCAACCAGTTCAAGTTTGTCTGGACTTAATTTGGTCTCGTCCATAGGTCCAGTACAGTCTCCTCTGGTTCCAGCCAGTTCAAGTTCATCAGGATTCAATCTAGATTCTTCCGTTTGTTCAGGTAAAGAATTTATAAGAAGTGTCCTGGGGCCACTCCTAAAGGTGGGGGTGCTGTTACGATCCAGGTAATTCCTTATCAGTATTTACCTTCCAAATGCCTCCTGAGACTGTCCCAGTGTTCAAAGCCTGGATTCCATCTGCACTGTCTGCATGCAGCACGCTGCATCTCATTGTCTCAAAACTCTTCACTGTGATTCTGGCAGCTTCATGGTTAAAGCTCACATGCAAGTTACAAACAATCTTTCCCTCTAAAAGCAAACATGGGTGCAGCCATGTTTGCTTTCATCACATGTTGCTTTTCAGCCTATCAGCTGCACTCTGGTTTCTACCTAATTACCCAGCAGCTGCACTCTAGACTCTGCTTAATCAGCCAGCCAATCCCTGTTTCCCATCTGGTATAAATATCTTGTTCCTGGGCTGGAAAGATTGTCAATGCTTCAATTGTCTTCAGTGATTCCAGTGTGCAGTTCTCCCATGGACTTTCTCTGCAGTACAGCCTGACTCCCTGGTGATTATACTCTGCAGTGTAACCCGACACTCCAGTGATTAACCCTCTACAGTCTACCCTGATTCACCTGTGTCTGAACTCCGGCTTCCCAGCAGCGATTCTCCAGTGATCCCCAGCATCACTTCATGCTTCACCTGTGCTTCTAAGTACAATAGTGCATTTCTATCTGCTTCACTCAAAGCTTACCAACGATCCCAAGTCTCCATCGGTGTTCCGCCATCGATCCCCAGTAACCATCGGTGTTCCGCCATCGATTCAAAGTAACAAACGGTGTTCCGTCATCGACCCCAAGTATTTCTCTGAACTGTGTTTCCTATTACCAGTACCAAGTCATCAGTATTCCTCTGAACTGTGTTTAATAAAACCTTTGAACTTTCCCTTGTTGTCGTGGTCACGCCTTCGGGCATTTGTTCTAAAGGTTCCCTGCATGTCCAAGAACCCTGTACTGCCTCCCGGGTACAAATATACCGCAGCCCCTACAACTGAGGCTTCCCCCGGTCAGCACCAGCCCTCAGTTGTGACACTGGACAGATAATGCCACAGGCGGGGGTCACTTTTATACAGTGCCCTGCGGCCGTGGCATTAAATATCCAACTAGTCACCCCTGGCCGGGGTACCCTGGGGGAGTGGGGACCCCTTCAATCAAGGGGTCCCCCCCAGCCACCCAAGGGCCAGGGGTGAAGCCCGAGGCTGTCCCCCCCCCACCAAGGGCTGCGGATGGGGGGCTGATAGCCTTGAGAAATGTGAAGAATATTGTTTTTTCCAGTAGTACTACAAGTCCCAGCAAGCCTCCCCTGCAAGCTGGTACTTGGAGAACCACAAGTACCAGCATGCGGGAGAAAAATGGGCCCGCTGGTACCTGTAGTTCTACTGGAAAAAAATACCCAAATAAAAACAGGAGACACACACCATGACAGTAAAAGTTTATTTCACACATGTCGACACACACATACTTACCTATGTTGACACGCCGACTGGCACGTCTCGTCTCCGACGATTCGGGGTACCTGTGAAAAAAATTATACTCACCTGATCCAGTGTCCGGGAGATAATCCACGTACTTGGCAAAAAAATAAAACGAACACCCGGACCAGCGGACTGAAAGGGGTCCCATGTTTATACATGGGACCCCTTTCCCCGAATGTCGGGACCCCACGTGACTGCTGTCACAGAGGGTCTCTTCAGCCAATCAGGAAGTGCCACGTCGTAGCACTCACCTGATTGGCTGTATGCGAGTCTGCTGTCAGACAGCGCATCGCAAAGCCTCTCCATTATATTCAATGGTGGGAACTTTGCGTCAGCGGTGAGGTCACCTGCGGTCAGCAGCTGACCGCGGGTAACCCCACCGCTACCAGCAAAGTTCCCACCATTGAAACTAATGGAGGGAGCTGTGCGATGCGCTGTCTGACAGCAGACGCGCATACAGCCAATCAGGTGAGTGCCACGAAGTAGCGCTACCTGATTGGCTGAAGGGACCTTCTGTGACAGCAGTCATGTGGAGTCCCGGCATTCGTGGAAAGGGGTCCCATGTGTAAACATGGGACCCCTTTCAGTCCATTTGGTCCGGGTGTTCGTTTTTTTTTTTGCCAAGTACGTGGATTATAACCTGGACACTGGATTGAGGTGAGTATAATTTTATTCACAGGTACCCCGGATTCTACTTGGACAAGTGGACCGAATGTCGTGTCAACATAGGTAAGTATGTGTGTGTCGACATGTGTGTAATAAAGTTTTACTATCACGGTGTGCGTGTCCTGTTTTTATTTGGGTATTTTTTTCCAGTAGAACTACAGGTACCAGCGGGCCCGTTTTTCTCCCGCATTCTGGTACTTGTGGTTCTCCAAGTACCAGCTTGAGGGGGAGGCTTGCTGGGACTTGTAGTACTACTGGAAAAACCAATATTCTTTCATTTTTCCAAAGGCTATCAGCCCCCCATCCGCAGCCCTTGGATGGGGGGGGACAGCCTCGGGCTTCACCCCTGGCCCTTGTGTGGCTGGGGGGGACCCCTTGATTGAAGGGGTCCCCACTCCTCCAGGTACCCCGGCCAGGGGTGACTAGTTGGATATAGTAACATAGTAACATAGTATCTGAGGTTGAAAAAAGACAATTGTCCATCGAGTTCAACCTATTTGTGGTGTCCTATGCATGATGATTTGACTAAAATTTCTGACTGATGCTGCTGTCAGCCATTGCATTTAATCCCTATTTATAGTAACTATAATGCATGACTATGCACCATACCCCTGGATATCCTTTTCCAATAGGAATTTATCTAACCCATTCTTAAAGGTGTTGACAGATTCCGCCATTACAACTCCCTCGGGCAGGGAATTCCAAACACGTATTGTCCTTACCGTGAAAAAGCCTTTACGCCGTATTGTGCGGAATCTCCTCTCCTCTAACCTGAGGGAGTGTCCACGAGTCCTCTGTGTTGATCTAACCAAAAACAGGTCCCGCGCAAGCTCTGTGTATTGTCCCCTTATATATTTGTAGATGTTGATCATGTCCCCTCTTAGTCTCCGCTTTTCCAATGTAAACATGCCTAGTCTTTCAAGCCTTTCCTTGTATTCCATCGTCTCCATGCCCTTAATTAGTTTGGTCGCCCTCCTCTGTACCTTTTCTAGCTCCAGGATATCCTTTTTGTAGTACGGTGCCCAGAACTGTACACAGTATTCGAGGTGTGGCCTCACTAGTGATTTATATAACGGGAGTATAATACTCTCGTCCCTAGCATCAATACCCCGTTTTATGCATGCTAATATCTTATTAGCCTTCTTTGCTGCAGTCCTACTTTGGATACTACTTCTTAGCTTGCTATCTATGAGGACACTTAAGTCCTTTTCCAGTACAGAATCCCCTAATTTTACCCCATTTAGTAGGTAGGTGTAATTTTTGTTCTTGTTACCACAGTGCATTACCTTACACTTATCTGTGTTGAAGCGCATTCTCCATTTGGCTGCCCATGCTTCTAATTTAACTAAGTCGTTCTGAAGAGACTCAGCATCCTCCTCTGTATTTATAGCCTTACACAATTTGGTATCATCTGCAAAAATTGACACCATGCTCTCTAGACCTTCTGTTAGGTCGTTAATGAAAATATTGAACAATAGCGGTCCTAATACTGAGCCTTGCGGCACACCACTTAGCACTTCAGTCCAAGTTGAAAAAGATCCATTAACCACAACGCGCTGCTTCCTATTATCTAACCAGTTTTTGACCCAAGTGCATATTGTGCTTCCTAGCCCTGATTCTTGTAGCTTGTATATAAGTCTCATGTGTGGTACAGTATCGAACGCTTTGGCAAAGTCTAAAAAGATTACATCCACGTCTTTACCCTGATCTAGGTTTGCGCTTACTGTTTCATAAAAGCCAAGTAAGTTGGTTTGACAGGATCTGTCCTTCATAAACCCATGTTGATTCCTTTTAATGACCTTATTGGTTTCAAGGAACTTCTGAATACTATCTCTTAGAATACCTTCCAATACTTTCCCCACTATAGATGTAAGACTAACTGGTCTATAATTACCTGGTTCAGCTTTACTTCCCTTTTTGAATATAGGCACTACTTCCGCTATACGCCAGTCTTTGGGAACCATACCTGATATAACTGAATCCTCAAAGATCAAAGATAGTGGTTTTGCCAGTTCAGAGTGAAGCTCCATTAGAACCCTTGGATGAATACCATTGGGCCCTGGTGATTTATTAATCTTTAAATGTTTTAATCGGTCACAGACTACTTCCTTGCTTAAATAAGTACCTATCAGTGTGATATTGTCATTATTGAGATTGTGTGTCAGTCCCTGAATTGGGTCCTCTCTAGTGAATACTGTTGAAAAAAACTCATTTAGTGTGTCCGCTATGTCATTATCATTTTTGCTTAAGACTCCCAACTTGTCTTTCAAAGGGCCTATACTCTCCTTCTTTAATCTCTTGCTATTAATGTATTTAAAGAATTTTTTGGGATTTGCTTTGCTTTCCTTTGCTACTAGTTTTTCAGTTTCTACTTTAGCCGCTCTTATTTCCTTTTTGCTATTTTTGTTACATTCCTTATATTGCTGAAATGACTCTGCATCCCCGTCAGATTTGTATTTTTTAAATGCTCGCCTTTTCTTGCCCATAAGTTCCTTAATCTTTTTGTTAAGCCACATCGGTTTATGATTTTTATTCCCTTTTTTGCTACTCATAGGAATATATTTGAGTGTATTTTTAGCTAGCAGGAATTTTAGTACCTCCCATTTCTCTGTAGTATTTTTTCCTACAAACAAACCTTCCCATTCAATATCCCTGAAAAATACCCTCATCATTTCAAAGTTGGCTTTGCAAAAGTTTAAAGTCCTAGTTGAGCCAGTATAGGGCTGTTTGTAGAAACTGATATTGAATGTGACCATATTGTGGTCGCTGTTTCCTATGGGTTCCCCTACTATAATACCCGATACCAAATCCTGATTGTTTGTTAATACCAGGTCTAAGATTGCATTGTACCTAGTTGGTTCCTCAATTAGTTGGACTAGGTAGTTATCATTTAGTGTGTTTAAAAACATACTGCCCCTAGCAGTATCACATGAATCGTTTTTCCAGTTTATCTCTGGATAGTTAAAATCTCCCATCACTACTATGTCTCCTACTCCTGCTGCTTTTTCAATTTGCTTTAGTAACAATTCATCATCAGATGCGTTGATACCAGGCGGCCTATAGCATACACCCAATACTAACTTTTTTGTTCCTTTTTCCCCGCATGCAATTTCTACCCATAATGTCTCAACAGTGTCTACAGTCCCCTCCTGACGATCTTCCCATATATTAGGTTTTAAAAACGGCTTTACGTACAGACACACCCCTCCACCCTTTTTATTTAGTCTGTCTCTCCTAAACAGTGTATAGCCCTCTAGATTGACTGTCCAATCATGAGATTCATCCCACCAAGTTTCAGTAATGCCTATAATATCATACTGTTTGCTTGCTGCAAGTATTTCTAGTTCACCCTTTTTACCAGTAATGCTTCTGGCGTTTACATACATACAACTAAGATAAGTATTTTCCCTTGCGTTAGGGACATCTTTCACCTTATGTGGCAAGGATGACCTGTAATCGTCATTGGTTAGTGCTTTGGTAAAATCCCTTTTAGTACCCATGTTAGTAACCTTACCGCCTGCTCTTACCCTCCCCCCAACTTCTCCCCCATTTCGTTTACTACTGCCGTCCCCACTATTCTCACTGCATGACCCGTAGTTACTAGCTAAACCCTCCCCCCAGGCTCCTAGTTTAAAATCTCCTCCAACCTTCTAACCATCCTTCCCCCCAGCACCGCTGCCCCCTCCTCAGTCAGGTGCAATCCGTCACGACAAAAGAGATGGCGCCTGACTGAGTAGTCCGCTAAGTGTTCCAGGAACACAAACCCCTCTTTCCTGCACCAATCCCTAAGCCACACATTTACCTCCCTAATCTCCCTCTGCCTCCCTGGACTAGCGCGTGGCTCTGGTAATAATTCCGAGAATATTACCTTAGATGTCCTTGCCTTCAGTTTCTTTCCTAAGTCCCTATAGTCTTTCTTAAGGACATCCCACCTTCTGCTAACTTTGTCATTGGTGCCAACGTGCACCAAGACCGCCGGGTCTTTGCCAGCCCCTCCCAACAATCTATCTACCCGGTCCGCGATGTGCCGTACCCGAGCACCCGGGAGACAACAGACTGTACGGCGATCACGGTCCCGGTAGCAGATTGCCCTATCTGCCTTCCTGATGATAGAATCCCCTACCACCACCATTTGACTAGGTACCTCTCTATCTTTTATCCCAACCGCGCCAGAGGGACCGCACCTCTGGATGCTAGAGGGAGCAGTCTCCTCCGGCACCGTCATTTCTTCGCTATCATCCTCCGATTCCTCGTCCAATCGGGCAAATTTGTTCGGGTTTGATAGTTCGGAGATGTCGTGCCTCCCCCTCTTTTTCTTCCTTCTAACTGTGACCCAACTGGCTACCTGATCATCATCCTCTTCTACCAGTGACCCCTCCCGCAACTCCTCCACCGTTCTGTCTAAACTACGCTCAAGATTGTGAATCTCCCTCAGTCGCGTAACGGTTTGCTCTAGATCAGTTACCTGGGCTTCCAGGGCAACCGTTCGCACACACCTCGTGCAGATGTATTCACACTGGGCCGCTAGCTCCAGGTGTGCATACATCTTGCACGACATGCACTGAGTGAGGTCCTCAATCACAGCCCCTCCCATATTGTTTGCAAGGTCTAACTCCCTGTTACACTCAAAGAAAAAGCAGCAAAAATAAAAAATAGAAGACAAGCAATATCACTTATACAATAATTAAGCTGGCTTATACTTATCTATCTTTGTGCGGTTCTTGGTCCTTCTCTTTTATGCAGCCGTAGTACTCTCTCCTGTGGCACCTATACTCCACTTAGCAGTTGCAGTTGTTCCAGCTCACTGCTCCTCCTTTTCACTCAGCTTCCAGCTCCTGCTAAGAAAAAAAAAAAAAATGCCCCTCACACCCGCACAATCACAGCCCCTCTGCTACTCCAAGTAAGAGACCCTCTCACTCACTCACAATGTCAGCCCCTTGCAGCCTCACCAGAAGTTTACTGGCACTGCAAATGTGTTCCTGATTGTGTATTATAAAACTCACCTTTTTCTGTATTCTAACTCACCTTTTTACTGTTTCCAACTCTCACTTAGAAATCCCAGCAGCACTTGGAAGAGACCAGCCCCACAGAGCAGGCTCAAAGAGTCTAGTCACTGCTTATATAGGCTCACCCAGCTGCTTCAATCAGCCCCTCCCCCTCCTGATTACTCCTGATTACTCACACCTGAGTTAACCCCTCTGGCTATCACCTCACACTTTATTTGCTTTTTTTATTTTTTTCCCTCCAAAAGGAAAAAAACAACAACAACAAAGAAACCCAGTACAGATATATTAAAACAAAAAGAAACAGTATAGATACAAACAATCAATCAATCAATCAATCAATCAGAATCAGATTACTTTCTCTCACAAAATTACTATCTTTATATGGATAGACAGAGATTAATAAGAGTTCACCTTTTTACTGTTTCCAACTCTCACTTAGAAATCCCAGCAGCACTTGGAAGAGACCAGCCCCACAGAGCAGGCTCAAAGAGTCTAGTCACTGCTTATATAGGCTCACCCAGCTGCTTCAATCAGCCCCTCCCCCTCCTGATTACTCCTGATTACTCACACCTGAGTTAACCCCTCTGGCTATCACCTCACACTTTATTTGCTTTTTTTATTTTTTTCCCTCCAAAAGGAAAAAAACAACAACAACAAAGAAACCCAGTACAGATATATTAAAACAAAAAGAAACAGTATAGATACAAACAATCAATCAATCAATCAATCAGAATCAGATTACTTTCTCTCACAAAATTACTATCTTTATATGGATAGACAGAGATTAATAAGAGTTCACCTTTTTACTGTTTCCAACTCTCACTTAGAAATCCCAGCAGCACTTGGAAGAGACCAGCCCCACAGAGCAGGCTCAAAGAGTCTAGTCACTGCTTATATAGGCTCACCCAGCTGCTTCAATCAGCCCCTCCCCCTCCTGATTACTCCTGATTACTCACACCTGAGTTAACCCCTCTGGCTATCACCTCACACTTTATTTGCTTTTTTTATTTTTTTCCCTCCAAAAGGAAAAAAAAACAACAACAACAAAGAAACCCAGTACAGATATATTAAAACAAAAAGAAACAGTATAGATACAAACAATCAATCAATCAATCAATCAGAATCAGATTACTTTCTCTCACAAAATTACTATCTTTATATGGATAGACAGAGATTAATAAGAGTTCACCTTTTTACTGTTTCCAACTCTCACTTAGAAATCCCAGCAGCACTTGGAAGAGACCAGCCCCACAGAGCAGATTTAATGCCACGGCCGCAGGGCACTGTATAAAAGTGACCCCCGGCTGTGGCATTATCTGTCCAGCTAGTGGAGCCCGATGCTGGTGTAAAAAATATGGGGGACCCTTACTCTTTTTGTCCCCCGTATTTTTTGCACCAGCACCAGGTGCAGAGCCCGGTGCTGGTTTTAAAAATACGGGGGATCCCCTGTCCATTTCCCCCCCGGATTTTAAGAACCAGGACTGGCTCGAAGAGCCCGAGGCTGGTTATGCTTAGGAGGGGGGACCCCACGCATTTATTTTCTGACTTTTCCCATTCCATTAAAAAAAATAAATAATAATAATAATACTTTTAAAAATATATAAATAATACTTGTGCCTCCTAAATAGGCAAACCAAGTACCTAATCCCTTCTAATATAAATACAGTAGATATGCTATTACCAAATAAAAAAACACAAAAAACATGTTTTAAAATTATTTTATTAGATTCCGCCAGCAAAGTGTGGCAGATTGAAAATGACGAATTTACTGTCTATGTCATTAATGTGACATCTTGGAAGGCTCCATTATGGTTTGTACACAGACACCGGACAAAATCCGTTAATAGTACAACACATCAAAACACATCATATATTTACCTGGAGTACCAGCTCATAACAGGTCAGCACTGGCATAATGGTTACAGTGTCCACTTGCAATGCATGCATCCCGTGTTCGAATCCTGTTGAGACCAGATTTTTTTTTTTTTCTGGTGAATTTTTTTTTTTTTTAAAGAAATACACTTGTTTGGTCTGTTTATTATTTCCAGCTGAGCACGTTGTAACAAAGCACTAACCCCAACCACGGTGCACCCGTTTACTATCATAAACAGCATGTACATTTCGGACATCATTTCCGGTTCATTTGCTTCAAATAGCCCTAAATACGTAATGCACAATGTCACTGGATCTCTATGTCATTAATGTCATTTTTAATGGAATGGGAAAAGTCAGAAAAAAAAATGCGTGGGGTCCCCCCTCCTAAGCATAACCAGCCTCGGGCTCTTCGAGCCGGTCCTGGTTCTAAAAATCCGGGGGGAAAACGGACAGGGGATCCCCCGTATTTTTAAAACCAGCACCGGGCTCTGTGCCTGGTGCTGGTGCAAAAAATACGGGGGACAAAAAGAGTAGGGGTCCCCCGTATTTTTTACACCAGCATCGGGCTCCACTAGCTGGACAGATAATGCCACAGCCGGGGGTCACTTTTATACAGTGCAATGCGGCCGTGGCATTAAATATCCAACTAGTCACCCCTGGCCGGGGTACCCTGGGGGAGTGGGAACCCCTTAAATCAAGGGGTCCCCCCCAGCCACCAAAGGGCCAGGGGTGAAGCCCGAGGCTGTCCCCCCATCCAAGGGCTGCTGATAGCCTTGAGAAATGTGAAAGAATATTGTTTTTTCCAGTAGTACTACAAGTCCCAGCAAGCCTCCCCTGCAAGCTGGTACTTGGAGAACCACAAGTACCAGCATGCAGGAGAAAAGCGGGCCTGCTGATACCTGTAGTTCTACTGAAAAAAAAATACCCAAATAAAAACAGGAGACACACACCGTGACAGTAAAAGTTTATTTCACACACGTCGACACACACATACTTACCTATGTTGACACGCCGACTGGCACGTCTCGTCTCCGACGATCCGGGGTACCTGTGAAAAAAATTATGCTCACCTGATCCAGTGTCCGGGAGATAATCCACGTACTTGGCAAAAAAATAAAACGAACACCCGGACCAGCGGACTGAAAGGGGTCCCATGTTTACACATGGGACCCCTTTCCCCGAATGCCGGGACCCCACGTGACTGCTATCACAGAGGTTATCTTCAGCCAATCAGGAAGTGCCACGTCGTAGCACTCATCTGATTGGCTGTATGCAAGTCTGCTGTCAGACAGCGCATCGCAAAGCCTCTCCATTATATTCAATGGTGGGAACTTTGCGTTAGCGGTGAGGTCACCCGCGGTCACCGGCTGACCGCGGGTAACCCCACCGCTACCCGCAAAGTTCCCACCATTGAAACTAATGGAGGGAGCTGTGCGATGCGCTGTCTGATAGCAGACACGCAGACAGCCAATCAGGTGAGTGCCACGAAGTAGCGCTACCTGATTGGCTGAAGGGACCTTCTGTGACAGCAGTCACGTGGGGTCCCGGCATTCGGGACCCCTTTCAGTCCGTTTGGTCCGGGTGTTCGGTTTTTTTTTTTTGCCAAGTACGTGGCTTATAACCTGGACACTGGATTGAGGTGAGTATAATTTTATTCACAGGTACCCCGGATTCTACTTGGACAAGTGGACCGAACGTCGTGTCAACATAGGTAAGTATGTGTGTCGACATGTGTGTAATAAAGTTTTACTATCACGGTGTGCGTGTCCTGTTTTCATTTGGGTATTTTTTTCCCAGTAGATTTACAGGTACCAGCGGGCCCATTTTTCTCCCGCATGCTGGTACTTGTGGTTCTCTAAGTACCAGCTTGCGGGAGAGGCTTGCTGGGACTTGTAGTACTACTGGAAAAAACAATATTCTTTCATTTTTCCAAAGGCTATCAGCCCCCCATCCGCAGCCCTTGGATGGGGGGGACAGCCTCGGGCTTCACCCCTGGCCCTTGGGTGGCTGGGGGGGACCCCTTGATTGAAGGGGTCCCCACTCCTCCAGGGTACCCCGGCCAGGGGTGACTAGTTGGATATTTAATGCCACGGCCGCAGGGCACTGTATAAAAGTGACCCCCGGCTGTGGCATTATCTGTCCAGCTAGTGTAGCCCGATGCTGGTGTAAAAAATACGGGGGACCCCTACTCTTTTTGTCCCCCGTATTTTTTGCACCAGGTGCAGAGCCCGGTGCTGGTTTTAAAAATACGGGGGATCCCCTGTCCGTTTCCCCCCCGTATTTTTAGAACCAGAACCGGCTCAAAGAGCCCGAGGCTGGTTATGCTTAGGAGGGGGGACCCCACACATTTTTTTTCTGACTTTTCCCATTCCATTAAAAAAAAAAAATAAAAAAAAATAATACTTTTAAAAATATATAAATAATACTTGTGCCACCTAAATAGGCAAACCAAGTACCTAATCCCTTCTAATATAAATACAGTAGATACTCTATTACCGAATAAAAAAACACAAAAAAAACATGTTTTAAAATTATTTTATTAGATTCCGCCAGCAAAGTGTGGCGGATTGAAAATGACGAATTTACTGTCTATGTCATTAATGTGACATCTTGGAAGGCTCCATTATGGTTTGTACACAGACACCGGACAAAATCCGTTAATAGTACAACACATCAAAACACATCATATATTTACCTGGAGTACCAACACAGAACATGGTCAGCACTGGCATAATGGTTACAGTGTCCGCTTGCAATGCATGCATCCTCTGTTCGAAACCTGTTGAGACCAGAATTTTTTTTTTTTCTGGTGAAATTATTTTTATATATTTTTTTTAAAGAAATACACTTGTTTGGTCTGTTTTTTCTTTCCCGCTGGGCTCCATTATGTTTTGTACACAGACACCGGATAAAATCCGTTATGGGTATACCACATTGCAGGCGGTGGGGAAGCAAATTCAGTTTGCACGCATTGTGGGCTACAGATTCAATCCACGGTTTGTGGACTGCATCCGGCGTCTTACTGTACATCAGGCAAAAATGGCAGGGAGACGCTACGTTAGAGGGGAGCTTCTGATCCTGCTTAGGTGGCGGGACCGGCCATTTACTATGAACTCGGAGAAGCGGCGGGCTTACAATAAAGCCCGCCTTGAGATCCGAGCAAAATATGGCCAGTCCTGCAGCCTCAGGTCACTCCAGAGGAAGTGGAGTGATCTGGTCACCAGGGAGTCCAGGAAACTGGAATTACTGCGGCTGTCCATGAGGAGTAAGTACAGTCCAGTACTGCACATTATTACTACTGTATTTAAGTAATGTACATTTCTCTTATGTCCTAGAGGATGCTGGGGTCCATTTAGTACCATGGGGTATAGACAGGTCTGTAGGAGCCATCGGCACTAAATGACTTTAAATGTGTGGGCTGGCCCCTCCCTCTATGCCCCTCCTCCAGGCGTCAGTTTAGAAATTGTGCCCGGAGGAATCCGTTTGGATGGGCGACCATGTTAAGGTCGACAGTCATTAGGTTATTAGGTCGACCACTATTGGTTGACAGTGACATGGTCGACATGGACTCATGGTTGACACATGAAAATGGTCGACATGACAGGTCAGCATATGAAAGGTCTCCAGTGATGAATACTCACCACTCTTCTGACTTCTGGCTCTGTTAGGGGGTGGCGGCAGTGCTGCGGCAGTGAGCACTGGCCAGGCTTGGGCTATGTTCAGTACCCTCAGGAGCTAATGGTGTCCTGTCAGCGGAAGCAGAGCCATGGAACTTAATGAGAAGTTGGTTCCTACTTCATACCTCCCAACTTTCTTATGTTCTAAGGAGGGACACATGCGTGGCGAAGCCGCATGCTCCCGAAAAGGGGATAAGGGCCTATGAAAAGGGGCGTGGCTTCGCGGATGCCCCGCATTTGCTAGCCACACTAAGCAGGGCAGCGAGATCTAGCATGCAGGCCAATCTAGCACCAGTGATAGCAATGCGCAGAGCTGCGCATCGCTATCACAGTGGGAGGTACACACGGAGCGATCATGCGTAAAATCTAAGCAATCTAGTCAAATCTAAGTGATCGCTCTGTGAGTACCCCCCTTAAGTCCCACAAAGCAGGGAGACTTGCCAGCAGCATCCTCTAGGATGTTAGAGAAATACAGGCATTCCGAAACATACAGTATCTGAGTGAGCCTAATAATGAGTATACTGTGAGATACTTTATGACATACTGTACAGTATGCTGTATCCGAAGTGGTGCATTCATGAACAAACTCCATATGCAGTAACCTTTTTTGGTTGCTTTAAGAAATGTCCTTTACAATATGGCTATCCCTGCCCCCCAGTCAAAACCTGTTTCTGCAGACTCTACTGTTCAATTAGCAGCAGTTGAATGTGTATTCAGAGTAAAGTGGATTAACTCTTCGCTATTGTTTAGAAATGTAGTGTCTGCAGAAATGGTGTTTGACTGGGGGGAGGGACAGCCATACAATACTGTATGTTATACTGTAAATGACATTTCTTAGCAAACAGAAAGCCCTCCTTGTGATACATTTCTCTGTGAGTGAAAAATTGCACCAGCAAATCAGCTCATAACTGACAATTTTCAAAAACAGTCTGTACCATGACAGTTAGGAGCTGATTGGCAATGGCTGAAACATTACTTACCGAGTAACAATGCAGTGCTCAACTAAATACTGTATGTTATAAATGACATGCCGTTTTTGCCTCGCCGGGAGGGTGGGGGCAAGCAACGCGGGACCCCGTTGAATACGAGAAAGCAACTTCTCCTATAAAACGTGTGAAAAGTCCCATTTTCAGAACCTTCTGGCCCCCTTGTCCGGCATTGAATACCCCCCTTAGTGTACTAAGGTGGAAACTAACACAAATTATAATAACACAAAATAACTGTAAATTATATAAAAACTTTAATAAAAAAACTGGAAGGAAAAAAACAAAAAATATTTTTTTTTATAAGCAACGTAAAATATAAACAAACATTTGTTGGACTACCGCCCTCAGTATAAGGACCAATCGCCGGAGTTGGTCTGTGAAAATAAAAAACAATGTACAGTATTAGAACAGTAAGACAGGTTGAGTACTGTACAGTATACTGTACAGCACTTTATCAAAGTTTATGAACAGTATGCATGTAAAATAACATTATTATGACTGTACCCCTAGTCAGGTTGTCCGGGCCATAGCGCCCTGGTCAAAAATCAAGGTGCATGGCCCAATATATATAGTATACCCAATTAAAATGATGATGCACAGTAGCACAATCTTATTCACATTCCACCACATACTGTACTGTAGGGGTTTCCCTTATTCATGTTATGACACACATTAGTGCTCCTCATACACAAAGCCCACAGCAGTAGCACCCCTAATACACATAATGCCCACAGCAGTACCGCCCCTTAAACAATGCCCACAGTAGAATTACCCCTTATGCTATGGCCACTGTACTGTTAGTGCCCCTTATGTACAGTAGAGCCCATAAAAGAAATGCCCCCAGTAGTAGTGCCCTTTATGTCCCCAGGAGTGCCCCTTATGTCCCGCTTATAAAGTGACTCCTATGCAATGCCCGTAAATCTCAAAAATAAAGTAGACGCTTGCAGGGGTGATCAAGACTCCTATGCAATGCCCGTAAATCTCAAAAATAAAAATAGACGCTTGCAGGGGTGATCAAATATTTATTGTCACTGTAATAGGCACTGGAACTTGGCCGGTACCTGTTTTATGGGAAAAAAGATAAATGACTGTAAATACTGTACTGTACCAGGCCCCCAAGGAACCCTATAAAGCACAGTTTACGTGACATCATGATGTTCCACAGCAGAGACATGGGGAGGCTCAGCCACAGGAGCAGGGAAAGGCTAAAAGACAAGGGGAAGCTGAGGCACAGTGGGAGGTGTAGGATAAGAGGCACAGGGTGGGGAATAAGGTTTAGAAACAGTGGTGAAATGAGCCTTAACTTAACAAAAATGTCTTACCAGGACGAGGCGGGTCCGCAAATGCCGGCGGCGGAGGAATTGGTCCAGGGGTGCCTGTATTAAACACATTGGCCACAGCATTACCATTGTCCCCAGCAGTAATCAAACAAAAGCATTCATACCCTCATGGTTTACTGTACATTTCACAAGGTGCAATTCGCACCTGGGGCCTAATTCAGATCAGATCGTAGATGTGCTAAATTTAGCACATCTATGATCAGTTTCACAGACACTGGTAAATCTCAAAAATAAAAATAGACGCTTGCAGGGGTGATCAAGAACCAATTCAAATATTTATTGTCACTGTAATAGGCAAAATCAGTGCTGGGGTCTTCCAATCATAAATTACAGTACAGTATTTGGGCAATCAGAAGTGAATCCTGTCCCTCACCACATACAGTAATTGAACCTAAGGATGACATACAGTACTGTACAAGCACATTTTACTTTTGTTTATTTATTTGTTTCTAAATTTCTCAATAAGAAACTTTTGGCCTAGGGGTGCCGTGACTCAAAAACGTTTCGGAACCACTGGTATAAAGAGTACCCAATAAAGAGAGTACAAGACTTACTGCTTGTGGCGCTGGTCCCCGGTATGGCAGTGAAAGAGTGGTGCCAGTCCCTTCACCACCTTATCTGCTGCTGGGCCCTTCGCCATCTTATCCGCTGCTGACGCCCTGGGTACAAAAAGGAATGTACAGTGCCCTTAGATACAGTACATTACTGCACATACTGAATGCTGTAAAAGTAAATAATGGCTGAGGAGGTGCTTAGGTACACGGGGTAACGGTTATTGGGTGCACCACACTAAGGTTGACAGTCATTATGTCGACCACTATTGGTCGACAGTGTTGATAGGTGGACATGGTCTATAAGTGGACATGTGCTAGGTCGTCATGAAAATAGGTCGACATGGTACTATTGACATTTTTGGGTATCGTTTTTTTCACAGAGTGACCGGGAACCCCAATTAGTGGTCAACCTAATGAATATTGACCTAATGATGGTTGACCATATAATCGGATACCGGTCACTATTCCCATTCGTAACCCATGTGGATCGTAAAATATGAAAAAGTTCAAAAAATGAAAACATTTTAGAAAAATGCATGTCAACCTTTTGTCATGTCGATATAGTACATGTCTACCAAGAGGCCCTGATGACCTAGACACCCTGTTGACCTACTTACTATCGACCAATTGTGGTCAACCTAGACACTGTCGACCTAAGTATTGTCGACCCCAAGACCGGATCCCCTGTACAAGTAAACCCCTGGCAACGAGCAGGTACAGTAATGTAAAAGTAAAAAGAAGCCTTACTGTAGGACTTAATGTGTAATTGTGGTGTGTGGCATAATGTATCACGGACATTGCGGTGTGTCATAATGTGTCACAGGCACTGGTGTTTCTATAATGAGTGCAATGTGTCCGGAGATCTGTGCATGCGCAGTAGAGTCTGAGCCCTCTACTGCGAGGGGACACGGTGCACTAATTGGGATTCCCCGTCACTTTACGAACAAAACAACACCAAAAACAAAAAACAAAACTCATGTCGACCTTCCAACCCTGTCGACCTAGGTACTGTCGACCAATAGTGGTTGACCTAAACATTGTTGACCTAGTTACTGTCGATTCTATCATCCACACCTATATCATGGGCATTGTGGTATGTGGTATAATGTTTCAGGGGATTGCAGTGTGTGGCATAATGTATAAGGGGCATTGCGGTGTGTGGCATAGGGTATAACGAGCATTGCGGTATGGTGTGTGGCGTCCGGGCATGGATCCGGTATGAATGGTAGACCATGTTAAGGTCGACAATCGTTAGGTCGACCCTTATAGGTCGACAGTGACATGGTCAACATGCACTTAAGGTCGACACATGGCAATGGTCGACACATGAAAAGGTCAACATGGATGTTTGGACTGTTTTTGGTGTTGTTTTCTTCGTAAAGTGACGGGGAACCTGAATTAGTGTACCGCGTCTCCTTGCATGGCTCGCTTCGCTCGCCATGCTGCGGGCAAGGTGCCTCGATCCGCTACCGCTGTGCTCGGCACAGTTTACTATTCCAAATCGTAGTCCACGTGTATAGTAAAGCATGAAAAAGTAAAAAATCTATTTAAAAAAAAAGCCATGTCTACCTTTTCATATGTTGACCTGTCATGTCGACCATTTTCATGTGTCAACCATGACCACGGCAGGTAGAGCCCCCTTTTACACAATATGGCAGGTAGACTCCCCTTTTACACAGTACGGCAGGTAGAGCCCCCTTTTACACAGTACGGCAGGTGGAGCCCCGTTTTACACACTACGGCAGGTGGAGCCCCCTTTTACACAGTATGGCAGGCGGAGCCCCCTTTTAGACATTACGGCAGGTGGAGTCCCCTTTTAGATATTACGGCAGGCAGAGCTCCCCCTTTTAGATATTATGGCAGCATTTGAAGTGACATATGATAATTTATAATATAAGGGAGCCGTGAACTTAGGCACACTGATATACAGTATGCAAGAGAATATGCTGTATATCCTTTTTGCATTTGATACCCCTCATGCTGGCAACATTTATTTTAATGCAGGTGTAATAAGCCATGCACACCATCCAGGCTGCCACAACACCTGCTGCCAACTCTGATCCTGGGGTGACAGGGGCAGCCCAGCAGCAGTGATAAACTGCTGCAGCTGCTCCTCTCGGTTTATGCTCCACTGCCGCCCGCTGCCCTGATGATCAGTACCACTTTGTTTAGTTGAGCACTGCATTGTTACTCGGTAAGTAATGTTTCAGCCATTGCCAATCAGCTCCTAACTGTCATGATACAGACTGTTTTTGAAAATTGACAGTTATGAGCTGATTTGCTGGTGCAATTTTTCACTCACAGAGAAATATATCACAAGGAGGGCTTTCTGTTTGCTAAGAAATGTAATTTACAGTATAACATACAGTATTGTATGGCTGTCCCTCCCCCCAGTCAAACACCATTTCTGCAGACACTACATTTCTAAACAATAGCGAAGAGTTAATCCACTTTACTCTGAATACACATTCAACTGCTGCTAATTGAACAGTAGTGTCTGCAGAAACAGGTTTTGACTGGGGGGCAGGGATAGCCATATTGTAAAGGACATTTCTTAAAGCAACCAAAAAGGTTACTGCATATGGAGTTTGTTCATGAATGCACCACTTCGGATACAGCATACTGTACAGTATGTCATACAGTATCTCACAGTATACTCATTATTAGGCTCACTCAGATACTGTATGTTTCGGAACGCCTGTATTTCTCTAACATCCTAGAGGATGCTGCTGGCAAGTCTCCCTGCTTTGTGGGACTTAAGGGGGGTACTCACGGAGTGATCACTTATATTTGACTAGATTGCTTAGATTTTACGCATGATCGCTCCGTGTGTACTTCCCACTGCGATAGCGATGCGCAGCTCTGCGCATCGCTATCGCTGGTGCTAGATTGGCCTGCATGCTAGATCTCGCTGCCCTGCTTAGCGTGGCTAGCAATTGCGGGGCATCCGCGAAGCTACGCCCCTTTTCATAGGCCCTATCCCCTTTTCGGGAGCACGTGGCTTCGCCACGCATGTGTCCCTCCTTAGAACATAAGAAAGTTGGGAGGTATGAAGTAGTAACCAACTTCTCATTAAGTTCCATGGCTCTGCTTCCGCTGACAGGACACCATTAGCTCCTGAGGGTACTGAACATAGCCCAAGCCTGGCCAGTGCTCACTCCCGCAGCACTGCCGCCACCCCCTAACAGAGCCAGAAGTCAGAAGAGTGGTGAGTATTCATCATTGGAGACCTTTCATATGCTGACCTGTCATGTCGACCATTTCCATGTGTCAACCATGAGTCCATGTCGACCATGTCACTGTCGACCAATAGTGGTCGACCTAATGACCTAATGACTGTCGACCTTAACATGGTCGCCCATCTAAACGGATTCCTCCGGGCACAATTTCTAAATTGACGTCTGGAGGAGGGGCATAGAGGGAGGGGCCAGCCCACACGTTTAAAGTCATTTAGTGCCAATGGCTCCTACAGACCTGTCTATACCCCATGGTACTAAATGGACCCCAGCATCCTCTAGGACATTAGAGAAATGTACATTACTTAAATACAGTAGTAATAATGTGCAGTACTGGACTGTACTTACTCCTCAGGGACAGCCGCAGTAATTCCAGTTTCCTGAGCTCCCTGGTGACCAGATCACTCCACTTCCTTTGGAGTGACCTGAGGCTGCAGGACTGGCCATATTTTGCTCGGATCTCAAGGCGGGCTTTATTGTAAGCCCGCCGCTTCTCCGAGTTCGTAGTAAATGGCCGGTCCCGCCACCTAAGCAGGATCAGAAGCTCCCCTCTAACGTAGCGTCTCCCTGCCATTTTTGCCTGATGTACAGTAAGACGCCGGATGCAGTCCACAAACCGTGGATTGAATCTGTAGCCCACAATGCGTGCAAACTGAATTTGCTTCCCCACCGTCTGCAATGTGGTATACCCATAACGGATTTTATCCGGTGTCTGTGTACAAAACATAATGGAGCCCAGCGGGAAAGAAAAAACAGACCAAACCAGTGTATTTCTTAAAAAAAAAATATATAAAAATAATTTCACCAGAATTTTTTTTTTCTGGTCTCAACAGGATTCGAACACGGGATGCATGCATTGCAAGTGGACACTGTAACCATTATGCCAGTGCTGACCATGTTATGTGTTGGTACTCCAGGTAAATATATGATGTGTTTTGATGTGTTGTACTATTAACGGATTTTGTCCGGTGTCTGTGTACAAACCATAATGGAGCCTTCCAAGATGTCACATTAATGACATAGACAGTAAATTCGTCATTTTCAATCCGCAACACTTTGCTGGCGGAATCTAATAAAATAATTTTAAAACATGTTTTTTTGTGTTTTTTTATTTGGTAATAGCATATCTACTGTATTTATATTAGAAAGGATTAGGTGCTTGGTTTGCCTATTTAGGAGGCACAAGTATTATTTATATATTTTTAAAAGTATTGTTATTATTTTATTTTTAATGGAATGGGAAAAGTCAGAAAATAAATGCGTGGGGTCCCCCCTCCTAAGCATAACCAGCCTCGGGCTCTTCGAGCCGGTCCTGGTTCTAAACATCCGGGGGAAAAACGGACAGGGGATCCCCCGTATTTTTAAAACCAGCACCGGGCTCTGCGCCTGGTGCTGGTGCAAAAAATACGGGGGACAAAAAGAGTAGGGGTCCCCCGTATTTTTTACACCAGCATCGGGCTCTACTAGCTGGACAGATAATGCCACAGCCGGGGATCACTTTTATACAGTGCCCTGCGGCCGTGGCATTAAATATCCAACTAGTCACCTCTGGCCGGGGTACCCTGGAGGAGTGGGGACCCCTTCAATCAAGGGGTCCCCCCAGCCACCCAAGGGCCAGAGGTGAAGCCTGAGGCTGTCCCCCCAATCCAAGGGCTGCGGATGGGGGGCTGATAGCCTTTGGAAAAATGAAAGAATATTGTTTTTTCCAGTAGTACTACAAGTCCGAGCAAGCCTCCCCCGCAAGCTGGTACTTGGAGCACCACAAGTACCAGCATGCGGGAGAAAAACGGGCCCGCTGGTAGCTGTAGTTCTACTGAAAAAAAAAAACCCAAATGAAAACAGGACACGCACACCGTGATAGTAAAACTTTATTACACATGTCGATACACACATACTTACCTATGCTGACATGACGTTCGGTCCACTTGTCCAAGTAGAATCCGGGGTACCTGTGAATAAAATTATACTCACCTCAATCCAGTGTCCAGGTTATAATCCACGTACTTGGCAAAAAAACAAAACGAACACCCGGACCAAACGGACTGAAAGGGGTCCCATGTTTACACATGGGACCCCTTTCCGCGAATGCCGGGACCCCACGTGACTGCTGTCACAGAAGGTCCCTTCAGCCAATCAGGTAGCGCTACTTCGTGGCACTCACCTGATTGGCTGTATGCGCGTCTGCTGTCAGACAGCACATCACACAGCTCCCTCCATTAGTTTCAATGGTGGGAACTTTGCAGGTAGCGGTGGGGTTACCCGCGGTCAGCCGCTGACCGCGGGTGACCACACCGCTGACGCAAAGTTCCCACCATTGAATATAATGGAGAAGCTTTGCGATGCGCTGTCTGACAGCAGACTCGCATACAGCCAATCAGGTGAGTGCTACGACGTGGCACTTCCTGATTGGTTGAAGAGACCCTCTGTGACAGCAGTCACGAGGGGTCCCGGCATTCGGGGAAAGGGGTCCCATGTGTAAACATGGGACCCCTTTCAGTCCGCTGGTCCGGGTGTTCGTTTTATTTTTTTGCCAAGTACGTGGATTATCTCCCGGACACTGGATCAGGTGAGTATAATTTTTTTCACAGGTACCCCGGATCGTCGGAGACGAGACGTGCCAGTCGGCGTGTCAACATAGGTAAGTATGTGTGTGTCGACATGTGTGAAATAAACTTTTACTGTCAAGGTGTGTGTCTCCTGTTTTTATTTGGGTATTTTTTTCCTGTAGAACTACAGGTATTAGCTGGCCCGTTTCCCCCCCGCATGCTGGTACTTGTGGTTCTCCAAGTATCAGCTTGCGGGGGAGGCTTGCTGGGACTTGTAGTACTACTGGAAAAAACAATATTCATTCACATTTCTCAAGGCTATCAGCCCCCCATCCGCAGCCCTTGGATGGGGGGGGACAGCCTCGGGCTTCACCCCTGGCCCTTGGGTGGCTGGGGGGGACGACCCCTTGATTGAAGGGGTCCCCACTCCCACAGGGTACCCCGGCCAGGGGTGACTAGTTGGATATTTAATGCCACGGCCGCAGGGCACTGTATAAAAGTGACCCCCGGCTGTGGCATTATCTGTCCAGCTAGTGGAGCCCGATGCTGGTGTAAAAAATACGGGGGACCCCTACTCTTTTTGTCCCCTGTATTTTTTGCACCAGCACCAGGCGCAGAGCCCGGTGCTGGTTTTAAAAATACGGGGGATCCCCTGTCCGTTTCCCCCCCGGATTTTTAGAACCAGGACCGGCTCGAAGAGCCCGAGGCTGGTTATGCTTAGGAGGGGGGACCCCACGCATTTTTTTTCTGACTTTTCCCATTCCATTAAAAATGACATTAATGACATAGAGATCCAGTGGCATTGTGCATTACATATTTAGGGCTATTTGAAGCGAATGAACCGGAAATGATGCTTGAAATGTACATGCTGTTTATGATAGTCAAAGGGTGCACCGTGGTTGGGGTTAGTGCTTTGTTACAACGAGCTCAGCTGGAAATAATAAACAGACCAAACAAGTGTATTTCTTTAAAAAAAAAAATATAAAAATAAGTTCACCAAAAAAAAATAATCTCTGGTGTCGACAGGATTCGAACACGGGATACACACATTGCAGGCGGACACTTTAACCATTATACCACTGCTGACCACAATATGAGTAGGCACTCCAGGTAAATATATGATGTGTTATGATGTGTTCTACTCTTAGTGAACGCGCGGCACCGTGCTTAACATGGAGCATTCGCCACCTAGCGGTGAAAATGTGTATTACATGGCGTGGGACACAACGCACGCCATAACGTTATTACAACTCGCGATTCAGGACCCTAAATAGCGCGCTATGAGCAACGGTGTATGAGGATACATCTATATTAATCATTTGATGCATATGCATATGTTTTATATTTATATTCCACTTTGTGGACTATTTCGTTCGAAATAAATGGTATTTTACTTTACATAGAGAGTCTCCCGACCTCATTTCTGACAACCTCACAGCCTTTTTTTATCTCCTAATAAATATATACATATATTTCTATATATTGTACTTTTATTTTTATTTTTTTAGCGCAATGTTTTATAGATTTTTTTCAATGGAAAAGAAACAAATACATCTACAAAGAATAAGTTTCAGGGTGCAAAGTCCTGAGCATGAGCATCGAGTCGGGATGGACCGGAGGAAGGATTGAGGTTCAGTTTGCGAAGATCTTTTCCTTCATCGGGGGTCTTTACATAATAGGCTTTCCCTTTAACCTCCACTTGAAGGCGGAACGGAAATCCCCATTTGTATTTATATCCATGTTCTCGCAGCAGTGTAGTCACCGAGCGCAGATCCCTGCGCTTCGCTACAGTGGAGGGGGCTAGGTCCTGGGAGATTTGGAGCTTCGAACCCTCAAACAGAATACAGGAAGAGGATCTACTGGCCGTAGTGATCTGGTTCTTAATTTTGAATGAAAGCAATTTAAGGATCACATCTCTGGGTGGTTCATTGTCCCTCGGTTTGGGCCGTAGGGCTCTGTGGGCCCTCTCAGTTTGGAAAGGAGAGGCATCCGCATATCGGAGAAGGTAGGTAAACAATCAAAGGAGGTAGGGTTCAAGATCACTGGGGGCTACTGTTTCTGGAACATTGTGAAAACGGAGGTTGTTATGTCTCTCCCGATTTTCCATATCTTCATTTTTGTCCCGAAGGAGATCCAGTTCAGTGTAGAAATAGTGCAGGTCATTGCCAATATGTTCTTGGACCTCCTGAACCTTTTCCACTCGGATTTCAAGAGAAGTGGTATGGGACAAGAGTTCTGTCATGTCCGCTTTGAGTTCACCCACAGCTTTTTGCAGAGCAGAGGTAAAAGATTCTTTTAGGTCCAGTATAAGAGCCTGAAGGTTCTGAATATCACCTCTAGTAGCAGGTGATGATGAATGGTGCATCTCGGATGGCTGGGATGGGCTGGTAGGAGATTGAGGTGAGGGCTGTTTTCCTTGGCGAAGGAAGTGGTGCGAGATTTCCTGAGGCCCCTTTTTTGTAACTTTCGGTGCCATATGGCTCATAATACCACAATATATTTTCTGTATTTAGTAGTTATAGGTAGTAGAAAAGTACAGTTAGATTACCCACTGATTGAGAAGTAAGCTCTGGGTCGGGAAATAAGATGGTCTGGGCTGCATTATTAGAGAAAAGGCAGCGCGGCAAAGAAGTAGTACTAAGAGCAGGCACACAATAACGTTGTTAAATAGCAGATATCCACAATCAAGTAAGTGACCCAAAGGGACTGGGGAGTCCAGATTCCAGGCAGCAGAGGTAAATCACTATGGGACTGGAAAGTGAAGGAAAATCAGATATCAGGCCCCGGAGGCTGTGCAGTGCTATCCGGTAACAGGAAGGGGATGGAAGTTCTTCAGATCCCTCTCTCATGCACAGATAATGTCCCCTGTTAGTGTGACGTGCTAGGTGTAATATACTGCAGGGTGAGAAATAGTTAAAAAAAAGGGGGGGGGGGAAATACCTGTTCCAGGTCCCCAGTACTGCACCCCACTGGAAACAATTAGAAGCAATCACAGGTAGGTAGATGGGCGTCCCACAATGAGGCCATGGACCAGCCAATAGCACCCTATTCCCCCTGCACCCACTGTAATATCCACAAGGTCTCGGGAGGTGAGAATGCTCAATAGCAGGCAGCACAGGTGTCCCCAGGGCTGTACTGCAATGTATCCCAGCTGGAGGTAAGAGCGGCAGGTGGGGGCCTCAACGTGGGGGAGACCTGGTGTCGCTGCACCCCGGCGGTGCGTCCCAGTGGGAGGAGAGTGAGAGGAGAGGGGCGCACACCGGTGAGAGCCACACTGAGAGGAGACCCGGTGACACGGCTTCCCCGTGATGCATCTCAGCAGAGTTGCGGCATGCACCGGCGGAAGGGGAGAGCACAAGGAGATGGGCACACACACTGCTGGGGGCCGCACTGTGAAGACGGGTCCGGCGATGCAGCTCCACCGCGATCCCCAGTCTGATGCTAGGGGAGTGGGCCGCAGCTAGCAGAGGGGCTAACAGCCTCTTTCGGCTACTCCGACTCGATCCACTGACGGGTGATCGCTGCCAGACTGTCTGTAGATGCTGCAGGACCAAGAGGGAATGTGCAGGTAGGACAGATATGAAAAAATAGGGGTAGGTAGTCAGGAGCCCTGAAGTCCCATGTCCTCTTCTAATGGCCGCCAAGCCACGCCCCCTCATAGTCACCTCTTTTTATTAAAACTTTCTACATAATACAAAAACTTTTTTCGTACTGTTGGTATTGCTACTCACAGAATTCTTTACGTAACTGGTGTTACCTATTTTTCAAACAAATAATCACAATAAAAGTTATGTTTTAGCTAACTAATAATCATTTAAATAAAAGAGTGCACCAAAAAGAAAACCTTCTTCGAATAAGCCTCTCTTATGGTTTCTTCACTCCAGAATCAATATATTGTATTTTGCTTTCTGATGCACCTCCAGCCCTCCAATATATGACAATTAAATGTTTAAATAAGTTGCAAACAGGTTGGTTTTATTATACTCTCATGTATTACCGTATATACTCGAGTATAAGCCGACTTTTTCAGCACTTTTTTTGTGCTGAAAAAGCCCCCTCGGCTTATACTCGAGTCAGTGGAAGGAGGGACACGGAGGGCACAGCGCGCGTCTCTCCTGTGTCCCTCCTGCGTCTCCGGTGGCGTGTGTGTGTGTTAAATGAAATGCCCATTCGTGAGCTCTGATTGGCTCATGAACCGGCACTTCATTTAACACACACACGCCGCCAGAGACGGAGACACAGGAGGGACACAGGAGAGCCGCGCGCTGTGCCCTCCGTGTCCCTCCTTCAGAAGACAGCGAGGGAGCGATGGAGGGTAAGTACCCTTCCTGGCACTGTGGGGCATATCTGGCATATCTGGCAGCATGAGGGCATATCCTGCACTGTGGGGCATATCTGGCATATCTGGCAGCATGAGGGCACATCTGGCACTGTGGGGCATATCTGGCATATCTGGCAGCATGAGGGCACATCTGGCAGTGTGGGGCATATCTGGCATATCTGGCATTATGAGGGCACATCTGGAACTGTGGGGCATATCTGGCATATCTGGCAGCATGAGGGCACATCTGGCACTGTGGGGCATATCTGGCATATCTGGCAGCATGAGGGCATATATGGCATATCTGGCACTGTGGGGCATATCTGGCACTGTGGGGCATATCTGGCAGCATGAGGGCATAGCTGGCACTGTGGGGCATATCTGGCAAATCTTGCAGCATGAGGGCACATCTGGCATATCTGGCAGCATGAGGGCATATCTGGCATATCTGGCACATCTGGCACTGTGGGGCATATCTGGCACTGTGGGGCATATCTGGCAGCATGAGGGTATATCTGGCACTGTGGGGCATATCTGGCAGCATGAGGGCATATCTGGCACTGTGGGGCATATCTGGCAGCATGAGGGCATATCTGGCACTGTGGGGCATATCTGGCAGCATTAGGGCATATCTGGCACTGTGGGGCATATCTGGCACATCTGGCACTGTGGGGCATATCTGGCAGTATGAGGGCATATCTGGCAGTATGAGGGCTGTGTACGGCTAGAGCTGCATTTCCCACCCTAGGCTTATACTCGAGTCAATGAGTTTTCCCAGGTTTTTGTGGTAAAATTAGGTGCCTCTGCTTATATTCGGGTCGACTTAAACTCGAGTATATGCGGTAATTATCTGTCCAGTGCACAATCATCTGAGGGGTTACCCTCCACCCATATACTATGATTTGAAATGAGGAGGCTACTTGGGTCAACTATTACGCCAATTTTGACTGCCGCACTATATCCGGACCAGACACTGGACTTTACCATCTGCAGTTCAACCGAGACAACTATCTCCTGATTAAGGAGCACCATCTACCCCATCTTCATAAAGAGGACACCGTAACAAATGAGGACCCTGAATCCGGCTGATTGGAAGCCAAAACATCAGTGACGATCTTAAAGGGACTACACCTCTAGCGGTTTTGGGTAAAGTGCATTGGTGTGACTGCGCCGTCAGTCTGTCTCCATCTGCTAAATTTCCAGGTTTTTACATCAGGAACGGATGATAATGTGCCAGGCAGTCAATTTCATTTGACCCACATGAATTGTTTTTTAACTGTCATATGGATGTGTATCCAATTTTTACTTAAAGGCCGTCATTATTTTAAACAATTTTATTAAATTGTATAATTAATTTATCACTCAATCCTTCGTATCATTAATTGCTTACAACAATTCATTCAGCGCTGCTATTCTTTTTCCTGTAATTTTCTTATGTGTAGTTGGGGTGTAACTATCCCCAAATATTATAGCAGCAGCATTAGAAACACAGCACCGATAAGCGCCCGATCTTCCATTTATTTGGTTAATTTTTTTCTTGCCTATGATTTGAAATGAAGCTGCAGGACAAAGCATCTGCTTTGAGATTCTATGCGCTGGTTCTGTAGGTGATGTATACATTTAACCAAGTAAAAAATGATGCCCAGTGTGCCTGTCGGGAGATTATCCTCTTGGCGGACTCAATGGGGTAAATTTACTAAGGTGGGAGATTTTTAGAACTGGTGATGCCCATGGCAACCAATCAGATTCTACTTACCATTTATCGAGCTGCTTCTAGCAGATAATAGATATAATCTGATTGGTTGCTATGGGCAACATCACCAGTTCTAAAAATCTCCCACCTTAGTAAATTTACCCCAATGTACAGTAGATATTTATTATTGGTGATGATTGTAATAACGTTTCTGGCTCCTTTCAACTAGTGTCTACAATCCTCAATAGCCCATTTTATAGCTAGGAGTTCCCAATTCAAAATGTCATAATTATTTTTTGGCAGAAGATAATTTCCAGTAAAAGAACAAGGGTGCAGCTTATTATCAGTTACATCTCATTGAGACAGAACTGCCCCGACACCTAATTCTGAGGTGTCTACTTCCATGATTAAAGGTAATTCTGGGTCAGGATGGTGGAGTACTTGGACTGACAAAGGCTTGTTTCAGAGCATCAAAGGCTTTCAAAGCTTCTGACATCCAGTTAGAGGTGTCAGCTCCCTTTTTGGTTAAAGCGATAATAGGAGCTGCCAGGATGGAAAAAGAGTGAATAAAGTGCATGGAATAATTAGCAAACCCAAGAAACCTTTTGATCACTTTTAAATTGTTGGGTAGTAGCCTATCAAGGATGGCCTGGAGTTTGCTGGGTTTCATGGAAAAGCCCTGAGGAGAAATAAAATAGCCTGGAAAGGAAACATCCTTTACCTCAAACTCACATTTTTCAAACTTAGCAATCAAATGATTCTCACAGAGTTTCTGGAGAACTTTCTTTACATGGCAGCAATGCAGATCAATGGATTTTGAATAAATTAAGATTTCATCAAAATGGACAATGATGAACACTCCCAAAAATTCATAGTTAATTACAGTTAATTTTGAAAGACCACTGGAGCATTTTAAAGACCAAAGAGCATGACATGGTACTCATAGTGTTTTGTATGGTTGTTAATGGCTGTCTTCCACTCGTCCCCTTACTTTATACGGATAAGATTGTATGCTCTGCATAAATACATTTTGGAGATGATGGTGGCTTCTCTAAGTTGGTCAGAGAACTGAGATGAAGAGGGTAGGTGTTATTCACTGTGAACTTGTTTAACCCTCTGTAATCAATGCATGGTCTCATGCTCCCATCTCTCTTAGGGCCTAATTCAAGGTTGATTGCAAAACAACATTTTCCTCTAATGGGCAAAACCATGTGCACTGCAGTTGGGGCAGATACAGTACAACATGTACAGAGAGAGTTAGATTTGGGTTGATTATATTGTTTCTGCGCAGTGTAAATACTGGCAGCTTAATTTTTACACTGCAATTTCGATTTCAGTTTGAACACACTGCACCCAAATCTAAATCTCTCTGCTCATGTTATATCTGCCCAACCTGCAGTGCAGTCCATACTTCTCTTGTTCTTTCTTTTTATTCTCCCTTTCTGTTTCATTACACTCTGTTCTACACCTACTTTGGTTCATTATATATATATATATATATATATATATATATTCATTGTTTACAATATTTTTCCGTGGTAAAAATTGAAAAAAGAGAACAGCATATTCCATTTTTATTTATTGGCAGGTACTGTCACTGTATGATTCTGAGAGCAAAAAAAAAATTGAGGGAGCTTAAGGTAAAAAATAAGTTAAAATAATAAATTTAATGTCAACATAATGAAAACTGACACATCAATTTGCACATAAAAAATATATAGAAAAATATATATATAAAACTCTAGACACCTCGGAAACTAATTAGTGATATGAATGGTAAAATGAGTATAGTGGTGTCTCTATTTCTAAACTAGAGGCGTTCCTTGTATCCATCTGCAGTACGGAATACCAAAGAACTTAGGGGGATTAGATGGTAGAAAGATCCCCTTACCTCAGATTAATGATTTCAGACCCTGATAACTTCCCACCTACTGGTGGAATATGAGCAGAAGAATTGTATCCTGATGCTGGGGGAATTCAATAAACTTATTCTCCATAGATCATGTCCTTAGGTGCAATGATATTAACGTCATGAGCATGCGACTGAAAATGTCCTAGAGTCACCTGTTGTGGCTGGCCAGATTTTGTAGAATGAGCCTGTTTCTTTTCCTTCACGTAGCCACCCGGTATAGCCACATGGCTACGTGATGTTGTCTGGGTACTTCCCTGACAGGTGTGCTCACTTGTCATGATATGGCTCTGTGGCAGTGCTAGTGCATCTAGCTTACCGTTCACTGACCTATTACCCCTCTCAGGAGCTGACCTCAGTGGTCCCGATGTAGTCAGCAGTTGCCGGCAGTCATATAATCGAGTCAACTCTTTTAATTTCTCATGTGTTTCTCAACCACTGGCTCTGGTCGTTTCATCAGAGAAAAAGGCAGTACTGCCATACTTACCATTGATATCACTAGTCAGTTTCCGACGTGTCTGGAGTTTTATGTGTATATTTTTATTTATATATTCTTATGTGCAAATTGATATGTCAGTTTTCATTATGTTGATATAAAATGTATTATTTTAACTTATTTTTACCTTTGCGCTCCCTCTATTTTTGTTTTACTTTCTGGTCTGAGTATTGGGGGTTGGCAATTCACCCTGTTTTTAGGGAGAGCTGCAGAGGGACTGCTTCTCCAAAATTACAAGTCACATACAGGTGCCTCTCTCTTCTTTTTTCTGTGTCTACTGTATGATTCTGACATTTGTTATCATACTGTTTCTGGCCTATATGTTGTCACGGTTGTTAATTGTGGAACCAGATGAGGTCTAGTAGCTAGTTGGCTGGAGTCCCGAGGACGGAATAGTGTAGCTTGATATATGACCTGCTTATACAGTCATGATAGGTTCATCTAAAGTCTATGGCTGTCCACAGGTGTTTGGACAACTCCAGGGAACTAGAACACTGGGCATACCAGTGCAATAAGAGTTGAATGACACTTGTGGTAGTAACGGATAGCTGGAAGCTGGGATTGATCCAGCAGTTCAGGATAGATGGAAGCTGGGATTAAACCAGCAGTGCAGGATATCTGAAAAGCTGGAAGCTGGGATTGAACTAGAAGTACAGGATAGCTGGATAGGTGGATGCTGGGATTGAACCAGCAGTGCAGGATAGCTGGATAGCTGGAAGCTGGGATTGAACCAGCGGTGCAGGATAGCTGGGATAGAACCAGCAGTACAGGATAGCTGGATTGTATTGACCAGTGGTGCAGGTTTGCAGATATCCTGGAGATGAGATAACCAGCGGTGCAGGTTTGCAGATATACTGGTGATTGTATTGACCAGCGGTGCAGGTTGCAGATATCCTGGAGATGAGATAACCAGCGGTGCAGGTTTGCAGGTATCCTGGAGATAAGATAACCAGCAGTGCAGGTTTGCAGATACATTATCCTGGAGTACCAAACAAATAAGAAGTGGCGCTTGACAGTCAGAAAGTTGAAAACATTTATTTTAAAAATGTATATAAATTACAACAACCTCCCGGGGGTATATAACAATATTAAAACATCACAATGATATAAGTGTACAATGTATTATAACTGAGTGTTCAAACTATAATTAAAACACCAATTGTAGATGATCTCATATACATACAATTAATTACTAATAGCACCTGGAAGGTCATGGAACGTGCAGAGTTCAGTATATGCACAAAAGTATATGGCTATCAAATACTTTATCAGAACAAAGGATCACTCACGGCTGTGTGCTTATGAAGAATTGCATATATCACAGATGAATTGCAGTAAGCGGCTGGTGCAGGATTATTGAGATAAAAAAGATATTATGTGCACCTATAACGCTGGGCAGGAGCTTCTTCGGATACCTGCCTTTCGAAAAAGACGCCCTACAAATCTACAATTCTACAATTGGTGTTTTAATTATAGTTTGAACACTCAGTTATAATACATTGTACACTTATATCATTGTGATGTTTTAATATTGTTATATACCCCCAGGAGGTTGTTGTAATTTATATACATTTTAAAAATAAATGTTTTCAACTTTCTGACTGTCAAGCGCCACTTGTTATTTGTTTGGTATTTTTGCGTTTTAAGGGACTGGCAATTCCCTTTTACAAGAGGCTGCTGACAATCACGTTGCAGTGCTACTCACCAGAGCGCTTAGTTTTCTTTTTTCTTTTTTCATACATTATCCTGGAGATAGGAGTCAGGAAGTACTGAAGTTGCACTGTCTCTTTAAGCAGGAGATTGCAGGAGCTCTCTACAGGCTTGAGGACAACAAAGTACTGACAGCTTCCCAGTGCTTTGAGCTGGAATATATACCCCTTGCTCTCTGGTGATAGGCTGGAGGGATCACCTGTGAGGGAAACACTACCCGGTTGAAAAGTTCTCTACAGAGTCAGCTGATCAGGAAGTAACATGCATTACTCCAGGCTAGGCTTCAGAGTGAATATGTATTTTTGGGGACTAGCCCCATAGAGAATTCCTTTTTGGAGCACTCTTTTAAATAAATTTAAGAAAATATAATGTAAAGATATGGTGTATATGATTAAAACGTAACCTTTATTTCTTGTTAGTATAAAATATATAAGGAGGAAAAAAAAAAAAATTGTACACTACAGAAATATATTTTTTTCTCTCTTTCTCTCCTTACTGGGGTCAAATACTTTCAAAGATTCAAGACACTAACAACACATAAATAAAACCATATATATCCTCCTAAGAAGGGGGGGAAAAAAAAAGAGGGCTAAATGGCTTGATGTTTAATGGGGTTCACAAAAACATAGATATTAATGGTCGCTGTTTATAATAATTATAATAGATGTTATCACATTTTTCCTTGTTGTATAAAAAAATGAATCCTACAGCTAGAGCAAATGCAGTAGGAAATATCAAGCAATCACTTCTCTTATGCATGTAGTGCTCCTTCAAAGTTGCTACATTGAACACAATTGTACATTTGCAACAGTATGTAATGACATTTTTAAAATTGTGTCTCTATAAAGTAGCAGTATTGTTAAGCATCCGACCATAACCCATGAATTCAATTACCACTTGATTGTTAATTAATAACCCAAACTTAAACCTCTCATTAGGTATAAATTCAGCTTATAAGAGAGATAATCTTTTTATAGCCCTCAGGACAATTCTAAACAATTATAAAAGTATGCAGGTGTCTCTTATGCTGCAATACGATGTATCCGCATCCTCTTGAAAGAACATCAAATATTTTTCTTGCAGAGGTATACAAAGTATCAATTCCATATCCACAGTTAAACACCTCTTATTTGTAAAGTCTGTGCACAAGCATTGGCAGCATCAATGTTTCCATTATTCAAAAAGGCATGTCATTAGATATCAATATTAGTGCATACAGGAATTAGTCTCAAATTCAAAGTGAACCTTTACAGCTAGTAAAGCCTATTAATCAATGGAGTGTATAGAGAAAAAAGAAAATCATAGAATTAGTACAGCATATATGGCAGATCTTCCCATCTGCTGCCCTCCCTCATCATATGAGCGGAGGAAGAGTAAGAGTGGAAATACTGCAATGCTGATAGAAAAAAAGACCCCAGAGTCCCCCGTGTCTCCGTGTTCGGTGTTAGAGAGGCCCTGTTACCAAGTGCATTGCAAGGCTTCAATGCGCCGCGGAGATCGAAGGGACACTTGTGAAAAAACGAGAAAAAGAAAAAAGCAAAGAAAAAGAGGAGTGTGATATGTGGTCAGATTCTCGATCACAGCTGTTGTAATCAAGCTGTAGAGTTCAGATTCTCTTTAATTTGAATCGTTATGCTAATTCATATACGTTAAATACCGAGACACACTCTCTTATAGAAATTAGTACAGCATATGTAGCAGATATTCCCATCTGCTGCCCTCCCTCATCATATGAGCGGAGGAAGAGTGAGAGTAGGAGTACTGCTATGCTGATAGAAAGACAGACCCCAGTATCCCCAGTGTCTCCGTATTCGGTGTTAGAGAGGCCCTGTTACTAGTGCATTGCAAGGCTTCAATACGCCGCGGGGACCGGAGGGACACTTGTGAAAAAAAGAGAAGAGAAGAACACTATTTAGATCATTTATACTGGTGCAAATATGTAAATTATATTTAGATCATTGTGGGAAAAATTGATAAAAAAATATTAATAAAAAAAATTATATAATAGAAAAAGTAAATGAGCAGATTCTCTAAGGCTATACTTGTAGTTATAATCACAAAGAACTGCTGCGTAAGGAGGGAACAGGAGGCATGCCTGAAATATAGGAGAGTGAAAACAGGGAGAAGGGAAAAATACAAGGGACGTTTGGAATACCGGGCCGCCGACCGCGGCTAAACTATCAGGTGCGTCCTCCCAGTTCTCATCACGTTCTCATGTATGGCAGCTATGTCCTCCTGATACCCAGAGAATGTAGTAGTCACAGCAGCATAAGTAGTCCAAAAATCAGGTGTAGATTCACCAGCCCGAAAGTTCAGCGTCCCTCTGCAGAAAGGAGCTGTATGGTGATTGAGAGCAACTCCGCTAGCAGCTGGACGTACGTTTCACCTATTGGGCTTGATCACCAGCCTGCCAGAATATCTCTGTGTCCACTATTTTAAGCGTCACAAACCCACTCAGCTGTCAGTATGCAAATTAAATTACAAGCTGTATTAGGCTCAATAGCATTAGGGGCCGCTTGAGTCAGTAGAGATACAAGTAATCATTATGGTATAATATAATTAGTCAAATTCATAGTATAATTAAAAAGGTGAATTTATGAAAAAATACATAGTAGTGTACATATAGTGCAGTATTGTTGTATACAAAGAGAGAGCATATACAAGTGCACAGGTCCACTAATAAACACATAAGTTGCTCATGCACGAAATTGTTCATGTTAATTAGTAAATTGTCTCTATTTTGACTGGATTTGCACCAAGATTTCTAAAGTTCCCATGTTAAATCAGACATTTTTTATAAGAATACGTATATATAGACAGACAACAATTCCTTAAAAAGCTTAAACAGGTCAGCATGATATATATGCTGGCCTTATATATCCCAGACAATTAAGTGAATCCTTATTAATATGGTTCACTAGTAGTTTTTAATCGGAATCTCCATAAGGGATCATATATTGTAAACTATGTATCCAAGCGCACAGCCATGAGTAGTACCCGCGCACGTGTGCGCATGCGTACACAATAATTAATATGCCACGGTGCAACATTACATAAAGATAAAGTTAGTGGTAAGACGTCCACCGGAAAGCTATGTTATTGGTCATAATAATTATTACTTCTGATCTTGAAAAGAAAAGGAAATAATAGGGAAGAAAGATAAAAATAAAAATAAAGAAAATATGAAAATAATAGAAAAACCCTAATCAGGGAGGGAGCTGCATGTAGAAAAATAAATCAACTCCCACATGTTACCTATGTTGCTGCAAGTAGGAAATAGTCATGTTTATTTTATTGTATATAATGTTAATTCTACATCCATTGGTACCAAGCTAGTGTGGATATTGGGATAATTAGAGTGGCACGTAAATATTTGGATGTAAAATGTCATGCAATTACTTGATATCATTTAATTTATTGTATATATGTGTGTGCATTAGAACTTACAATTACATGCATGTACTGCCATATACCCATGAATCCAAAATATTTGGAAGAGAAATATGGAGTATAAGGTGAGTGTATAATAATTGATATTCGAAATAATTGATAAAAGGTGCTAATGAAAACGAATAATGTGAAAAGGTGAAAAAAAAAAAAAAAAGGAGGGGGGAAAACTCATAAGTGTATATGTCTAATTAAATTGAGAAGTGTGTAGTGTGAAAGTAAGGCATTTACTTTAGGGTGTGTTACAAAGATGGGGAGGGGGGGGGAATCTATTACAAAAACAACAGTGAGCAAGAAGAGGGCTACAAGAAAAAAAGAGATTTATATTATATATTTAATATAAGTAGATCCAATAGTGAAAAAACGTGATCAAATATATAAACTAAAAGTGGAAAGTCAGAGTAGAAATAGGTGTGCAATATGAGATTTAATTATATTATAAACCAAGTAACTCATATGTACAGTGTTGTCCCTACTGTGCTGATTATGTTGCTGGATTTATAAAAATACCGTGCAGTTGATATGTTCGTTCAGCCCATTTGGAGCCATACTTCCTAACTTAAAGGTCCATTCACTCTCCTTTTTGAGGAGCTCTTGCATCGCATTACCTCCTCTGATGCCGAGTTTGATCTTCTCAAGACCAAAGGCCTTCATCTTATGTAGGTTATCATCTCGATGTTTGTAAAAGTGTCTTGCCACCGTTGTGAGTTGTTTAAAGTTGCCAATGTCTTTGGCTGCATTGCGAATAGTACCCGCATGCTCCAAAATCCTGGTTTTGAACATGCGGGTAGTAATACCCACATATAATTTGCCACAGGTGCATGACACACAATAGACAATGTTGGTGGTCCTGCAGTTGAAGAAGTCAACGATCCTACATGTATTCCCAAATTTATCTTGAATTTCTTGTATGGGTACCATGTAATCACATGCTCGGCATGATCCACAGGGAAATGTCCCTCTAACCATGGGTAAACTGGGGGTTTTCCTTTTAAAGTGACTCTGGACCAATTGGTCTCTTAAATTGGGAGACCTCCTCCAGCTCATTGCGACCCTGTCCCCAAGGTTGGTAGCCAGATCAGGGTCTGAGAGTAGGATGTGCCAATGCTTCTGAATTCCATCCTTAAGTTGTCTCCATTCCTTACAGAAATCTCCAACAAACCTCATTTCCTCATGTGGTTTCTTCTGGGTTTTCTGTGTGAAGATGAGTGAGCTTCTGTCTAATTCAGAGGCTGTTTTTCTAGCCCTTTTGATTAGGCGATGACTGTATCCCCGTTCACGGAGGCGCTTAACCAACTTTTCACTTTCTTCTTGAAATACTTGTATGTCGGAACAGTTTCTTTTTAACCTGAGAAATTCCCCTTTGGGTATATTGGAGATAGTTGGAGGGAAATGTGAGCTAGAATTGTGCAATATGCTATTTGTGGCTGTTGCTTTACGATGAAGTTTGGTGGCCAGTTTGTTTGTTACATCTCTATAGATTTTCAGGTCAAGAAATGAAATCTCATATTTATTAGATTCCATCGTCAATCTAATATTAAGGTCATTTTTGTTAAGTTTTTCCACAAACCTGAAGAGATCCTCTTCTGGGCCATCCCAGATCATAAATACGTCGTCTATATAGCGAAGCCATATTACTACGTGTTCTAACGGAAGTTCATTCTTCTCGCCAAAGACCACCTCCTTCTCCCACCATCCCAGGAAGAGGTTGGCATATGTGGGCGCGCAAGCCGCCCCCATCGCCGTTCCTCTTACCTGGAGGTAGAAGTGGTCATCAAACACAAAATAGTTTTTGTTCAGGATAAATTCAAGCAATTTGAGCAAAAACATCTGGAAATCGCCCATTCCTTCCATCTTTAGAAAGTATTCTGCTGCTTTCAAACCCAATTCATGCGATATGCATGTATATAATGATTCGACATCCATACTGACTAATATATGACTTTCTTCTAAAGTAATGTCATCAAGTCTTTTGAGGACATCAGGTGTATCTTTAACATATGAAGCCAGTTGGGTGACATGTGATCTTAAATGAGTGTCGACGAAAATACTAGCTTTTTCTGACAGACCCCCTATGCCAGATACAATTGGGCATCCAGGAGGTTCCTCAAGGGTCTTGTGTACTTTCGGAAGTAGGTAAAAAGTTGGTATGCGGGGATTCTCAGTTTTCAGAAAATTATGCTCTGCTTTAGAAATAGTATTATTAGCAGAAGCTCTATCAATAATCCTGTTGTAACTCTCCATATAGTTGGGGGTGGGATTTAGTAGGAGCCGATGATAGCAGTGTGTGTTATTAAGTTGTTTGTATGCTTCCTTAGTATACATAGTTTTAGGCCACAACACTGTGTTCCCACCTTTATCAGAAGGTTTAATTACCACGTCCTCCCAGTCACTAATCTCATCCAAGGCAGTTTTCTCTCGGTAAGTTATATTCCTGGGAAGTCTTTGTTGTTTGGATTTTCTATGGATTTTGTCGAATTCCTTGGAAACTAAGTTCACAAACACTTTTGTTTCGGGACTGATGTTGTCTGGGGGAGAGAAAGTGGATTTCTTTTTACAACTGGGTCTTGTCCCTGCCCCCTTTGGGGTTGCTACTCCTCCTGCCTGTAGGAGATCTTCTAAATTTTCCAAGGCCTCTATTTCCTGAGTAGACCAAGATACTTGAATGTCTCCTCCTAAAGCTGGAGTTACTGATGTCGATATTATTGTATCGCTTGAATGTTTTGTAGCAAAGAATTTTTTTAAAAGCAATTTTCTCCCAAAGAGCTGCAGATTTTTTTCCCAGAAGAATCGATTGAATGTTTTAGATGGTGAAAATGACAGACCCTTAGTCAGAACAAGTGTTTGATCCTCTGTCAGAATATGGTCTGACAAGTTAATAATATTGAGTTCCTCGTTCATGCTCATTTGTTCTTGTAGAATCGGGGGGAGTATCTTGTGGGAGACCTTGACTCCCACCTTTGTCTATTTCCTCTTTTTCCCTCCACTCCTCTTCCTCCTCTTGGGGGATGACCTCGGTATGTCCGACCAGTCTCTAAAAAAGTCTGTCTTGTATTAGAATCTCCCCTGTTCGGGGCATCATTCCTTAATCCATGATCTCCACTCTCTTCATTTTCTGATGAATCAATTTCAGATGAGGAGTTATTCCCAGTTTTATTGTTTTTCCTTGAGTACCTGTCCATGGTTTTTTGCCATTTGAATATCCTATCTGTGGCAAAATCCACTCTGTCCCTGTTAAATTTGGATTTCTTCCTTTCAATAATCACCAATTCATATTGATGCAGTTCCTTTTTTTGTTCTTCAAAACATCGTTGGAAAACAACGTTTTGTTCCCAAGTCTCTAATTTTTTGCCTAGGACATTGATTTCTCTTTCACATTCTTCGAGAACAAGGTGATTATGCTTTATTAATATGCCCATAAGTTCTGATGAGCACTTGAGCAGCACACTTTCCCATTCTTTTCTCAAGTTATCAGTTATCAGATCAAAAGCTGGAAAAGTTCTTGGACGTAAGCCTCTGGGAACTATTTTTTGTTTAAGATAATGTTCCAGACTTGTAAGGTCCCAGTTGGTCCTGACCTGTTTCTGTAAAAGTTTCCTTAGTTTATGAAAATCACTTTCCCAGTTTGTCTCTGGCTCTAAAGGGCCAGGAGTGTTGCAAAAAATGTCCTCTAGATTGTCAGTTTTTCGTCTAGAGGATAATTCCGACAATAATTTGAAGTTAGCCATCCTGAACTGAGTCACTGTGTATAAGAGAATTTATAAAACACAGATCCCTGTACTAATGAAATAAAGGTTATTATTGATATGCAAATTTTGTGGGAATCAGACAGTGATAATCCCCTTTGTTTTCCTTCAAATATTATAAACGGTCTGTGCTAGGAAAAAGAACTGAGCATAAGAACTCAGAAAAACACTTTCTAAAGCTTGACATTTTACATCCAAATATTTACGTGCCACTCTAATTATCCCAATATCCACACTAGCTTGGTACCAATGGATGTAGAATTAACATTATATACAATAAAATAAATATGACTATTTCCTACTTGCAGCAACATAGGTAACATGTGGGAGTTGATTTATTTTTCTACATGCAGATCCCTCCCTGATTAGGGTTTTTCTATTATTTTCATATTTTCTTTATTTTTATTTTTATCTTTCTTCCCTATTATTTCCTTTTCTTTTCAAGATCAGAAGTAATAATTATTATGACCAATAACATAGCTTTCCGGTGGACGTCTTACCACTAACTTTATCTTTATGTAATGTTGCACCATGGCATATTAATTATTGTGTACGCATGCGCACACGTGCGCGGGTACTACTCATGGCTGTGCGCTTGGATACATAGTTTACAATATATGATCCCTTATGGAGATTCCGATTAAAAACTACTAGTGAACCATATTAATAAGGATTCACTTAATTGTCTGGGATATATGAGGCCAGCATATATATCATGCTGACCTGTTTAAGCTTTTTAAGGAATTGTTGTCTGTCTATATATACGTATTCTTATAAAAAATGTCTGATTTAACATGGGAACTTTAGAAATCTTGGTGCAAATCCAGTCAAAATAGAGACAATTTACTAATTAACATGAACAATTTCGTGCATGAGCAACTTATGTGTTTATTAGTGGACCTGTGCACTTGTATATGCTCTCTCTTTGTATACAACAATACTGCACTATATGTACACTACTATGTCTTTTTTCATAAATTCACCTTTTTAATTATACTATGAATTTGACTAATTATATTATACCATAATGATTACTTGTATCTCTACCGACTCAAGCGGCCCCTAATGCTATTGAGCCTAATACAGCTTGTAATTTAATTTGCATACTGACAGCTGAGTGGGTTTGTGACGCTTAAAATAGTGGACACAGAGATATTCTGGCAGGCTGGTGATCAAGCCCAATAGGTGAAACGTACGTCCAGCTGCTAGCGGAGTTACTCTCAATCACCATACAGCTCCTTTCTGCAGAAGTACGCTGAACTTTTGGGCTGGTGAATCTACACCTGATTTTTGGACTACTTATGCTGCTGTGACTACTACATTCTCTGGGTATCAGGAGGACATAGCTGCCATACATGAGAACGTGATGAGAACTGGGAGGACGCACCTGATAGTTTAGCCGCGGTCGGCGGCCCGGTATTCCAAACGTCCCTTGTATTTTTCCCTTCTCCCTGTTTTCACTCTCCTATATTTCAGGCACGCCTCCTGTTCCCTCCTTACGCAGCAGTTCTTTGTGATTATAACTACAAGTATAGCCTTAGAGAATCTGCTCATTTACTTTTTCTATTATATAATTTTTTTTATTAATATTTTTTTATCAATTTTTCCCACAATGATCTAAATATAATTTACATATTTGCACCAGTATAAATGATCTAAATAGTGTTCTTCTCTTCTCTTTTTTTCACAAGTGTCCCTCCGGTCCCCGCGGCGTATTGAAGCCTTGCAATGCACTAGTAACAGGGCCTCTCTAACACCGAATACGGAGACACGGGGGATACTGGGGTCTGTCTTTCTATCAGCATAGCAGTACTCCTACTCTCACTCTTCCTCCGCTCATATGATGAGGGAGGGCAGCAGATGGGAATATCTGCTACATATGCTGTACTAATTTCTATAAGAGAGTGTGTCTCGGTATTTAACGTATATAAATTAGCATAACGATTCAAATTAAAGAGAATCTGAACTCTACAGCTTGATTACAACAGCTGTGATCGAGAATCTGACCACATATCACACTCCTCTTTTTCTTTTTCTTTGCTTTTTTCTTTTTCTCGTTTTTTCACAAGTGTCCCTTCGATCTCCGCGGCGCATTGAAGCCTTGCAATGCACTTGGTAACAGGGCCTCTCTAACACCGAACACGGAGACACGGGGGACTCTGGGGTCTTTTTTTCTATCAGCATTGCAGTATTTCCACTCTCACTCTTCCTCCGCTCATATGATGAGGGAGGGCAGCAGATGGGAAGATCTGCCATATATGCTGTACTAATTCTATGATTTTCTTTTTTCTCTATACACTCCATTGATTAATAGGCTTTACTAGCTGTAAAGGTTCACTTTGAATTTGAGACTAATTCCTGTATGCACTAATATTGATATCTAATGACATGCCTTTTTGAATAATGGAAACATTGATGCTGCCAATGCTTGTGCACAGACTTTACAAATAAGAGGTTTTTAACTGTGGATATGGAATTGATACTTTGTATACCTCTGCAAGAAAAATATTTGATGTTCTTTCAAGAGGATGCGGATACATCGTATTGCAGCATAAGAGACACCTGCATACTTTTATAATTGTTTAGAATTGTCCTGAGGGCTATAAAAAGATTATCTCTCTTATAAGCTGAATTTATACCTAATGAGAGGTTTAAGTTTGGGTTATTAATTAACAATCAAGTGGTAATTGAATTCATGGGTTATGGTCGGATGCTTAACAATACTGCTACTTTATAGAGACACAATTTTAAAAATGTCATTACATACTGTTGCAAATGTACAATTGTGTTCAATGTAGCAACTTTGAAGGAGCACTACATGCATAAGAGAAGTGATTGCTTGATATTTCCTACTGCATTTGCTCTAGCTGTAGGATTCATTTTTTTATACAACAAGGAAAAATGTGATAACATCTATTATAATTATTATAAACAGCGACCATTAATATCTATGTTTTTGTGAACCCCATTAAACATCAAGCCATTTAGCCCTCTTTTTTTGCCCTCCCTTCTTAGGAGGATATATATGGTTTTATTTATGTGTTGTTAGTGTCTTGAATCTTTGAAAGTATTTGACCCCAGTAAGGAGAGAAAGAGAGAAAAAAATATATTTCTGTAGTGTACAAAAAAATTTTTTTCTTTTTTTTTTTTTCCTCCTTATATATTTTATACTAACAAGAAATAAAGGTTACGTTTTAATCATATACACCATATCTTTACATTATATTTTCTTAAATTCATTTAAAAGAGTGCTCCAAAAAGGAATTCTCTATGGGGCTAGTCCCCAAAAAAGCATATTCATGTGAAGTTTTTTCATAATTCCAGGAACACCTCCAGCCTAAATAAATTATATACAGGATCTTCCTGTAGAACCCTTTTTCTAGCTGGTTATAACTTGATATTCTCAATACTCATAGTCTGGTGCAGGAATCAACCTTAGCTTTAGGCTTCAGAGTGGACTGACACCTAGCAGGCCGGGAAGGAGCTGAAGCCTAACTAATCTGAAATGGATGCTGTGATTGACAGCGCAGTATGCCGGATGGACCAGCAAATGGCGGACAGCGCTTTGGACTGTGCCGCAGGTAGGAGTGGATGCTGGATGGAACCAGCCAGGTGATGAAGACATGGAGTGGTTGCTTGATGGAACCAGCCAGGTGATGAAGACACGGAGTGGATGCTGGATGGAAGGAGCTACTCTCCCTCCTGTCACTCTGAGATGCTGTCACAAGCGGCATCACGTTTGGCGTCTCTAGCCTCTGCGGCCGCCGCTCCTGTGTTTCCAGTTACTGATTGTCAGTGTGGCGTTTCATGTCTGCCGCGATCTCCGCTGTCATCCATTTGGTTCCAGTGTGCAGGTTAGGGAGATGTAGAACATGGATATCAGTAACACAGGTGAGATCCGGTCCTGGAACGCTGAGCCAGCCTCTGGAGACATCTAAATGGCAAATAATGGCATCCAGATACCCGGATCGTGACAGCACCCCCCCCCCCTTTAGGAGTGGCCCTGGGACACTTCTTAGGCTTCTGAGGAAATTTAGAGTGGAAATTCCGGACCAAGGCAGGAGCATGGACATCAGAAGCATTGGTCCAAGAGCGTTCTTCAGGACCATAGCCCTTCCAGTCGATAAGATATTGCAACTGACCGTAACGGAAACGTGAATCCAGAATCTTGGCAACTTCATACTCAAGTCTGGACTTTAGGAGCCGGAGGTAGTGCAGAATGAAAGCGATTCAGAATCAGTGGTTTCAGAAGGGAAACATGGAACGTCCTAGGTATTTTCAAGAAGGGGGGTAACTGGAGTCTGTAAGCAACAGGATTGACGACTTGTTCTACTCAAAAAGGACCGATGTAACGAGGTGCAAACTTCATGCTGGGAACTCTTAACCTCAAATTCTTCGTAGACAACCACACACGATCACCCACCTTGAGAGCAGGAACTGCCCTACGCTTCCTATCTGCAAACTTCTTGTACCTGAATGATGCTTTGAGCAGAGCCGCTCGCACATTTTTCCAGTTATTTGAAAACTGGCGTAAGGTGATATCCACTGCTGGTACCGAAGTCACTGGAAGCGGCTGGAATTCTTTAACTTTAGGGTGGAAACCATAGTTAATGAAGAATGGTGTTGAAGAAGATGAGGAATGATATTGGTTGTTATGACTGAACTCGGCCCAGGGAAGGATTGGAACCCAGTCGTCTTGAGAGGAAGATACATAGATGCGGAGGAAGGCCTCCAAGTCCTGATTCACCCTCTCAGTTTGACCATTGGTCTGAGGATGGTAAGCTGTAGAAAACTTTAATTTGACTTGGAGGGCTTGACACAAACTTAGCTAGAACTTGGCTACAAATTGTACTCCTCTATCAGAGATGATCTTTTCAGGAAGACCGTGAAGTTGGAAGATTTCTTGAATGAATACTTGAGCCAACTTGGAAGCTGACGGAAGACCGGTGAGAGGAATGAAATGTGCCATCTTGGTGAACCGGTCAACTACCACCCAGATGGTATTAATCTTGTTGCACATAGCAGGTCTGTAACAAGTCCATCGACAAATGGGTCCATGGTCGACGGGGAACGGATAATGGAACCAGTTGCCCCGCAGGCGACTGGCGGGATACTTTGTGTTGGGCACATTTTGGGCAAGATGCAATAAACTCCATGACGTCCTTCTTCAGAGTTGGCCACCAATAAGACCTAGAGATAAACTCAAGGGTTTTCTGAATGCCTGTATGTCCGGCGAAACGGGAAGCAGGGGCCCAATGCATGAGCTTCTTCCTTAATACCGGTTTCACAAAGCTTTTACCTGGAGGGGGCGTAGAGTCCATCCTTACCGTGGAGAATGCCAACAGATTAATAATAGGATGCTTGTCAGAAGACTCCGACTCATTTTCTTGCTCCCAAGAGCGGGAAAGGGCATCGGCCTTGCGATTCTGAGAGCCCGGACAGAACTGGAGTTTAAAGTAGAACCTGGAGAAGAAAAGTGCCCATCTGGCCTGACGAGGGTTAAGACATTGTGCGCCTTTCAAATATAAAAGATTCTTGTGGTCGGTGAGTATGGTAACTGAATGAGAAGCTCCCTCCAACAGGTATCTCCATTCCTCTAGAGCGAGTTTGATTGCCAGCAACTCCTGATCGCCAATGGCATAGTTGCGCACAGCTGGGGAGAACTTCCGGGAGAAGAAACTGCAAGGATGTAGATGACCATCTTTAGCTCTCTGGGATAACACTGCTCCTACTCCAACGGAGGAGGCATCCACCTCTAGGATGAAAGGAGTGTCGATGTCAGGCTGTTTCAAGACCGGAGCAGAGATGAATCGTGGCTTTAAAAGATGAAAAGCTTGCGTAGCTTCTTCAGACCACTTGGACGGATTAGCACCCTTTCTGGTCAACGCAGTGATAGGCTCCACAATGGTGGAAAAGTCTCGTATAAACTTTCTGCAGTAATTGGCGAATCCTAGAAACCTCTGGACCCCTTTGAGGGTTAAAGGTATTGGCTAATTCTGGATTGCTTGTAGTTTCTCAGGCTCCATCTCTAGTCCGGATCCAGACACAATGTAGCCTAGAAATGGAATGTATTTGACTTCAAAAACACACTTCCCTAATTTGCAATAGAGATGATTGACTCGGAGACGGGACAGAACCTCCTTTACCCAGAAACGATGTTCCTCTAGATTATTGGCAAAGATGAGTATATCATCTAGATAAACCAGAACATGGCGGTATAAGATGTCTCTGAAGATCTCATTCACGAAATGCTGGAAGACAGCTGGAGCATTGCTTAATCCGAAGGGCATGACGAGGTACTCATAATGTCCATCACGGGTGTTAAAGGCGGTCTTCCACTCGTCACCCTCTCGGATCCGGATGAGATTGTAGGCACCCCTCAAATCCAACTTTGTAAAGATGGTTGCTCCGCTGACTCTATCGAAGAGTTCTGTAATCAAGGGTAAAGGATATCGGTTCTTAACGGTAATGTCGTTCAAGCCTCTGTAGTCGATGCACGGCCACAGGCCACCATCTTTCTTCTTCACGAAGAAGAAACCTGCATCTGCTGGAGAAGAAGAAGGTCGGATGAAACCCTTCGCCAGGTTCTCCTTAATGTATTCTGCCATAGAGTGCATCACTGGAACGGACAATGGATAAGTTCGGCCTCGAGGTGGAACCTTCCCTGGGATGAGATCGATTGGACAGTCCCATTCCCTATGAGGAGGATGGATGTCAGCAGAAGCTTTACTGAACACGTCTGTGTAGTCTCGATATGGAGGAGGTGGAACATCAGATGACCTAGAGGAGGAAGAACAAACAGGAAGCACTTTGGACAAACAGGTCTCAGCACAGTAGGGACCCCATGCTAGTATTTGCGTAGTCTTCCAATCAATCGATGGATTGTGGAGACAAAGCCATGGAAGGCCCAAAACCACTGGATGTGTGACTCTTGGAATCACTAAAAAACAAATAAGTTCTGAATGAAGAACTCCGACTTTCAGACGAACTGGTAGAGTCCTTAGAGAAATAACTGCATCAAAAATCTTACTGCCATCCACGGCAGTCAAGGAAATGGATGAAGGAAGTCTCTCGGTGGGTAGGGACCACCGTTTAACATATGCTTCAGTTATGAAATTCCCAGCTGCTCCGGAATCTAGGAGGGTAATGACGTTCCTATAACATTGAGAAATTTGAAGTGAGACTGGGAGATTACAATCATGAGGAGATGGAGAGGAGAGCATTACTCCTAGCCGGCCCTCTCCTTGGCGAGCTAGGATTTGAAGTTTCCCGGACGCTTGGGACAAGCATTGATTGCGTGAGACGGAGCTGCACAGTAAAGACAGAGGGACTCGGAAAGACGTCTTCGGCGCTCAGGAGGAGATAAATGGGAACGACCAATTTGCATGGGCTCATCTTTGTATGGAGACGGTTGACGAGGAGGAGGAGCAGAAGATTTTGGAGTAGATGACCTTCCCCGCTCAGTTGCTCTTTCTCTGAACCGTAGATCAACTTTTGTGCATAATGAGATTAGCTCATCCAACTTAGAGGGCAAGTCTCTGGTAGCTAATTCATCCTTGATGCGTTCTGATAAGCCATGCCAGAATGCAGCATACAGGGCTTCGTCATTCCATGCCAGTTCGGATGCCAGAATCTTGAACTGTATAAGATACTGTCCCACAGTTCACGTTCCTTGGCGTAAACGGAGAATCTCAGAAGAAGCTGAAGTTATTCGGCCTGGCTCGTAGAAGATGCGCCTAAATGTTGTTACAAAGTCAGTATAGGAGGACAGCAGGGTATTGGACTTCTCCCATAAAGGTGATGCCCAGTCAAGGGCTGAGCCACTAAGGAGGGAAATAATATAGGCAATTTTAGTACGGTCACTGGGAAAACTGCCGGGTTGTAGCTCAAAGTGAATTTCACATTGATTGAGAAATCCCCTGCAGAATCTTGGAGATCCATCAAATTTAGTTGGCGTTGGAAGATGAAGACGTGGAGCAGAAATGGGTAAGGTGGGTGGGGTTACAGCTGGTGTCACTGTGGTGGACGCACCGGATGCGCCAGATCCACGGAGGGTCGTTTGGATCCCATCCAGCCGAGTAGAGAGATCCTGGAGACAGCGGATAATGTGGCCTTGTGCAGCCTCCTGATGTTCGAGTCTGGCTGCCAGTTCTTGCATCGGCCTGGCCGCTTGATCCTGGTCTCCGGCTGGATTCATATGGTCAGTGCTTACTGTCACAACTGAGGGTCTGGGCTGACAGGAGGAAGCCTCAGTTGTAGGGGCTGGGATAAACTTAAACCTGGGAGGTTTAATCAAACCCCTGGACATGTAAGTGTAGTGAAGAAGGATCACCCGAAGGTGTGACCATGACAACCAGGGTTTTAAAAGTCAATAAAAGTTTTATTAACAAGTTCCGTATTTTACACAGCAGAGGTTAAAGAAATAAGCAGTGATAAAATGGTACAGTTCCTGGATAACTATGAACTTGGCTGGAGCCACAGAGCACTGGTAGGATATGGATCAGATGTTAAAGTCTTATAGATGGATTGTCCTTACCAGGCCTGTCTGTAGTAGTGAAGGTAGCCAAGGAACACGTCAGCAGATTAATTCTTGGAGCTGGATCACTGTAGCTGAAAGGACTGCTGTGTATGCTGGATGAGACCAGCCAGATGATGTAAACACAGAGTGGATGCTGGATGGAACCAGCCAGGTGATGAAGACACGGAGTGGTTGCTGGATGGAACCAGCCTGGTGATGAAGACACGGAGTGGATGCTGGATGGAACCAGCCAGGTGATGAAGACACGGAGTGGTTGCTGGATGGAACCAGCCAGGTGATGAAGACACGGAGTGGTTGCTGGATGGAACCAGCCAGGTGACAGGATAAAGCTAGGGAGCGTGGAAGCTGGAAAGATGAAAGGTGGTTCCGATGGTTTGTGGATACTGCTGGTATGTAGGTATCCACTGGAACAACACCGGCACTTTAAGGAAACTGGATACTGCTGAAAGCTGACCGCTGGAAGCAGATAGTTGGTAGCTGGAAGCTGGAGTAGTCACGGAGTACTGCAGAGTCAGGCTGCACCGCAGGATGGAAAGCTGGTGCGGTTCTCTAATGGCTGCTGGTAACCGGAGCTGGAAACCTGGAGAAACAATCACAGGAGAGAGAGAGACTTGAACAAGGTTTGACAACCGAAGCACTGACGCCTTCCTGGCCCAGGCACAGGATACTTATACCTGCAGCAAGGCAGGCATTGGCTGGGCAATTATGCAGATTCCAGAAGCAGCGGATTGGAGGAAACTGAGGCATGTGACTGAAACCAACATGGCTGCGCCCATGTTAGCACTTGGAGGGAAAGTTAGTTTGAGAAACCATGTGGAGATTCAGTAGTAATGGTGGCGCATACCGCGGAGGGCAGGAGACGCCACACTGGTAACCTGCACACTGGAACCATATGGATGACAGCGGAGATCACGGCAGACATGAAACGCCACACTGACAATCAGTAACTGGAAACACAGGAGCAGCGGCGGAGGCCGCAGAGGCTGGAGACGCCAAACGTGATGCCGCTTGTGACAGCGTCTCAGAGTGACAGGAGGGAGATGTAGAACATGGACATCAGTAACACAGGTGAGATCCGGTCCTGGAACGCTGAGCCAGCCTCAGGAGACATCTAAATGGCAAATAATGGCGTCCAGATACCCGGATCGTGACAGTGTTATATATACTGTATATGTATATATATATACTGTATATGTATATATATATATACATACATACATACATATACTGTATATACACATACACAAACCTTTTTTTTTTCATGCTACAATATGGCCCTGTCTCCAGGATCAGCTCTCACCCAATATGACAGTAGCCTATGTAACAACCTCTGCTGCTGCAGTCTCGGCTCTAGGTATTGTTCATCAGTTTAGGAACTGCTCATCATAAACGGATACATAAAATAAATTCTCTTTGTATCCCCCAGGCATTTCTCAACATTCTGCCATCATAATCAAAGTACAACACAAAAAGAAAAAGTATTCCACATTGGGGCACTCATCTGTAACTTACTGTAATAGAAAATCTGAATCTAGGTATGGGACAACTCCCTATAAAACATAAACTTTATTATAATTAGTTTAAAATACTAATAGTGGATAGCTAGCGAAGTATTCAAAGAGAATATGTGAAATAGTGAATAGTGCAAAATAAAAAAAATAAAAATAAAATTAGAACACACACTAGTCTCGAATATGATCAGTCAGCTAGATGATTCTCTCTTGTAATAATTATACAACTATATCGCTGTGCTTATTGTCAATATTGACCTATAGGATTGTATACATACATTGTGCACTCCCCTCCTTGGGATATTTAGGCTTAATGTTGGGATAATTTAATTGAGGATTCCACTATTGATCACAGGATATAGTGATCATAATCAGCAATTCACGTATTGATACCCTAAGTGGATACAGTTCTGGACCACTTGTGACTACTGCTAATGTAGAGGGATTGTTAGAGTGACCCTATCTCAATACATAGCGAGTTTTATTTGTGTGGTCCCAACTTTCTGAAATTCTTAGTATATTCCCAACAGGACATATTCCCACCATGTAAGGTTTGTGTGAAAAACTGGGGCACTGCAGCGATATGATCTGAACACTTCTGGGTGCCGTGTTTTTTAAATGATCACACTGTCTCCATACACTAAATTGAAATGTGCAATTATTGATATAATCTGATATCCGGGGCACCGGATAAATGTACCGTAGGATATTACTAGATATTAAATAAGTGTTGTCTCCGTCTCACCAGGGATTTAGTAAGGCTTATCTGGGCATAGTTGAGAGAACGAGCATGATATAATGCACTATTGCTTATTACGGCAATGAACAATAAGACACGCAGCTTACTGACATCTAATCTCCGTTCTCATTCAGTTAGTTTATAAGGGTTAACCCACAGAAATAGATAACTCAATTTCTATGTATAGAAAAGACAGCATATTGTGCTATACGGCATTTGCAGGAGAATGTAACCAGCAGTACATGCTTTAGACACATTGTAAATCAGCCAGGTTACGATAGCACTGACACGGCTGAATTGGAAACATTTGTTGCGGATCACTGAATACATGGGTCTACTGTTTGCATAACATGCTAGTGACACTTTGTATTGCAGTAACACCATTATAGCCTGATTCAACCAGCCGTAGATTACATACTGTATTAAGTGATATAGATAGATCTAAAACTGGGAGCGCATACCATCGAGATCCTCTGATTCAGCAATACTATTACGGCTTGTTTGAGCTGCTTCTTATCAATTATATACAGGAAAAGGGAGATTGAGGATAATTTACTTATTCCCAGGTACTGTGGAAGGCCATGCTCGAATAGGATTAACCCCCTAACTGACGTGTGTGAATGCATGTTATATGAGAATATCTATCTAAGTGATTTCGTTCTGCACAAGGGAAGTGTTCAGATCATATCGCTGCAGTGCCCCAGTTTTTCACACAAACCTTACATGGTGGGAATATGTCCTGTTGGGAATATACTAAGAATTTCAGAAAGTTGGGACCACACAAATAAAACTCGCTATGTGTATCCACTTAGGGTATCTATCAATACGTGAATTGCTAATTATGATCACTATATCCTGTGATCAATAGTGGAATCCTCAATTAAATTATCCCAACAGTAAGCCTAAATATCTCAAGGAGGGGAGTGCACAATGTATGTATACAATCCTATAGGTCAATATTGACAATAAGCACAGCGATATAGTTGTATAATTATTACAAGAGAGAATCATCTAGCTGACTGATCATGTTCGAGGCTAGTGTGTGTTCTAATTTTATTTTTTTATTTTTTATTTTGCACTATTCACTATTTCACATATTCTCTTTGAATACTTCGCTAGCTATCCACTATTAGTATTTTAAACTAATTATAATAAAGGTTATGTTTTATAGGGAGTTGTCCCATACCTAGATTCAGATTTTCCATTACAGTAAGTTACAGATGAGTGCCCCAATGTGGAATACTTTTTCTTTTTGTGTTGTAATATGATTAACTTATTCCAGGGAGCACCCCCAAATTAATAGTTAATACCAAGAATTTTCTCTGAAAATTGTTTTCAATTATAAACAATGGGAAGTAACTTACTGATATGAATATATGATCTATATGATCTGTGTGGATTTTTTCTTCTTTCAGAATCATAATCAAAGTCCAAACTAGTTTGAGATCTTGATCCCTTAGATCTACATAATAAAAAATCTTGCAGAAGACTCACTAGCAATATGTGAAAGCTTCTTATCACATACAAAATAATGTGTACTGGGTAAGAAACACTAAAGCTAGAAGACCAAAAAAAGAAAAGAAAAGAAAAACAAACCATGTAGATATCTGAATCAGAATGTAGCTTCAGACTTTTGTTTTCTTCATATGTGTCTACAGCACCTGGTATTACCAGGTGTTCTACCAAGTACTAACCAGAGGTATTACCAAACTAAATACCAAATAATAAAATAATATAAAACAAAAATATATTAATAAAGAGCACACATTGATTGTCACAGAATTTTTTATTTTTTTTAAATAAATTCAGCAGGGATGATTTATTATTTTTTCTCCTTCCTCTCCCAAATTATGCATACAAAATGAAAATAAATAAAAACCAAAATAGTGTAATGCAGCAACAGTTCTGATATGTTAATTATGCAATCCACTTTACACTCCTAAGATTGTGGGAAAATACCAAAAAGTTTATTTTCTTTATATAGGAGTAATACTGGATAGGGCAGTGATGGCTAACCTTGACACTCCAGCAGTTGTTGAACTACACATCCCAATACCAATACCAACATGCAAACAAGAAAGAATAGAGAGACTACACCTTTTAATAAAAACATGCAATCAGGTAAGCTACACTTTATGTAGTATTGTTTTAGTTGTTAATTATAGAATATATACAAGGACCCATTTGTTGATGGCCATGTCATAATTAGAAGATGGAATGCACTAAAGCAATATTTTTTCCACTTCTAGCTGAATGAAATAAATTTGCAATTATACCAGGATACACAATACATAGATCATCTTGCAGTGGTTCTACAACAGTGGTATAACTGGGAACAGGTGATCCCTGCAGTAGCAAGGGGTGTAATAGGATGAACTGCACACTAGGACCTCATGCACCTTGAAAAATACTAAATAATAGTAGTTGAAAAGTGTCAGTGGAAGGACGGAGTGAAACTGATGACCAGAGGGGAGTTTCCCAACATACACTGCTGCAGGACTGAAGGACAAATTTTTGCAATACAGACATTCAAAATCCAACAAAATAACAGAGAAAGTGTTTTATTTGTATAAAAATGTTACTGTCCACCAAAGAAATAAAAATCGTATATCTTATTATACTGTATCATATAATACACATTATTCATTTTTTTCTTATATAGGGCAGTATGGATGGTATTAACATTACTGCCTCACAGCACTGAGGTCATGGGTTCGATTTCCACCATGGCTCTAACTGTGCGGAGTTGGTATATTCTCCCCGTACTTGTGTGGGTTTCTTCCGGATACTCCGGTTTCCTCCCACAAACCAAAAATATACTGGTAGGTTAACTGGCTTCCAAACAAAATTAACCCTAGTGTGAATGTGTCTGTGTGTACATGTGATAGGAAATACAGATTGTAAGCTCCACTGGGGCAGGGACAGATGTGAATGGGCAAATATTCTCTGTAAAGCGCTGCGGAATATGTGTGCACTATATAAGTAACTGGTAATAAATAAATAAGCGGACATAGAAAAAAAATCTAAAAATATAGCTGTTGCAATCAAATGATTTTTAAAATGTATTTTCTTTAAAGCTTTATCCTGCCATGTTACAATTTTAATGTAGTTGATTTTTCAAAGGCTCCATTTATATTTATTTTTGTATAGGGAATCTTAGAAATGTATATTATGCTGCATTGTTATCCAGTGAATAAAATAATTGACTAAAGATAATGTCTCAACTACAAAGGAACTCTGTCACAATGCACCGGAACACAGCGCTCACTTACCTGGTCTGGAAGCACAGATATCTGGGGATGCAGCAGATCTGCCATGAGCAGGTGGTCATCAGCACCTGCTACAGTAACTCTCTGGCCAGCTGATCCCCCTCTGTGGTCTGGCTTTCTTCCCTGGCTGTGGCTCTTTTATGGTGGTAACAGGCACTTGCAAATCCCATAGGGATGTGTACACTACTCTTTGAAATTTAAAGGGCCAGGTGCACCCAAATGTGATATCATGTTTGGCGCCAAATTGGATTCTCCAACTTTATAAGGAATTTGCTGGACACTCTCTTGTGCCAGAGAATAGACTCCCAAACTATACTCCAGTGTTATAGCCTCAGTGATTCCTCATGTATTTCCAAAGTGAAGTACTGTCCGTGGTTCCTGCCATTCCTATGTTTGATTCCCGGTTCCTGACACCCATGTGTTCTGTTCCTGGTCCCTACTACTCCTCTGTTCTGGGGTTCCTAGGGAAAACTACTGGCACAAAAAACTGTGTGCCTCTGTTCTGGGTCTCAGCCAATCCTGAAGTATGGGTCAGCCTCTACTATATCCATCCATTAGTTGCAAAAGACTCAAACCCTCAATCTTCTGATCCAATGTCATACATCTTATGCAACAGGCCACATGGTCACAAATGCATGGCAGTTGAAACCATGGGAAAGTGCGGTAACAGTAGTCTTGAAGTATTACATTTAAAATTTTGTGGGTTTTTTCTACAAGAAAATTTTGTATTTGTAGGACAAAATTAAATCAAACAAATCATTTTATTAATTCATTTTGAGAGAACATCATTTTGGTCAGTTTTCAGCAAAGCCCAAGCCAAGAAATGTAAAAAATCTTAAACCAACTGAGAAATAGATTCTTTCTAAGGACAAGCTGTGAAATTTGCTGAATACTTTAAAGATCTAAGGTGTAGACAAATTTCAATTTGAACTATAGGTTTTCTGATTCTTTGGCTGGGATGAAATGAAGTCCGAGTTCGGTTGCCGTGTGGGATGCTGGCTGAACTCGGACATTTTTTAAAACTATACCATGCCTTGTACTGTACATGATTGTCCCTTTAGGGAAATGTTCATTACATCCCACCACTTTTATTCTTTTAAACATGTATAATGAACTGTCTTCCTATGTATATATGGGTTTAAACCTTCTGGCATCCATGTGGAAGCTTAGGTTTCACCGCCACCCTCGATCATGTTCTATGATGGCTTGTGCTTGGAAAAATGCATTCCTGAAATGATGAATGTGATAATCAAAATGATATGACTCTGAAAACTGCAAATGACAAGCATCTAAAGTTTAGCTCAAAGTCAATTCTTTCGTATCTGTTTTATTCAGCCATGTGCAGCAGAAGACAGAATAAAAAAGTTTTCTTTTTAACTTTTCAAAATAGAACAAATTATTTTAGCATCACAGATTTAAACATTTCAACAAATTTGTAGAGACCTTAAACCAACTTAGAAATAGATTTACTGTTTTTATCAGCAAGCTGTGAAGTTTGCTGAATATTTTTAAAATTTAAGGTTAAGAGATATTTTACTTTGAACCATGTTTGTTCTGATTTCATTATATTCTTCCAAACATGATATGTCATCTTCCTATAGAGATATAAAATTAACAAGAATGTTTTGACCATAAAGACACTCTAACACTTAATCTTGTGATCCAAAGTCAGATGTCTTATTCATTAGATGCATGGTCACTGCTTTTAAAAGTGTTGACACATTAGAAAGTGTACTAATAGTAATATTCAAGAACAAAAATGTTTTGTTTAATTTAGAATACTTTTTTTGTATAAACTTGCATTTAGTAGAAAAACTAAGATCCATTAAATTGTATTTATTGATTTTGAAAGAAAGTCCTATTTTTTAATTTTCAGCAATACCCTAACCTAGAATTTGTAGTAACCTTAAATCAACTGAGAAACAGATCTACTTTTCTATGGGCAAGCTGTAGAGTTTGCTGAATAGTTTAGAGACCTAAGATTAAGAGATATTTCACATAAGAACCATGTTTATTCTGATTTCATTATTTTCCTAAAACATGAGATTTTATCTTTCTATAGATATAGAAAATTAACAAACAAGTATGTCTTGCTCACAAAGGGACACAAGGGGGGCATGGCCTGGCTGGCTAATGAAGATGTCCAGCATTTACTGAGCTCCTGCTGCAATGGCTCTAAAGTCATCCTCCCTTACACTATTACTCGCCCAGCTCCATCATCCAGCTGCTGGGGCCCCTTGTGCCGCTGAGAGCACTATTCGTGAAGCCGGAGCACCCATTTTCTGAGACCCATGGGTTGTGGCCTAGCTCTCCCAGTGAAGCCACGGCCTCAAGCAGTGGGCCTGTCCTGGAAAAGGTGTGTGGACAGTGCGGAGCTCCAGAGATCCAGCCGAATCCTACCGCAAATGTGGGAACATAGCTCCTACCTTTCTCACAACCTTGTTGCCGGAGCCTGTCCCCTTCCTGACTGTCCCCTGCTCTGGTCCTAGACACTCCCACGTATATTGCAGCCTACATGCCATCAGAAGCCGGTTACTAAATTTTGAGGTGGATCCGGGCTTGACTTCCGTAAAATGGCGAGGATGTGCCATGGCACCTCTGGCTGGCTCCCATACCCTGCTACCACTCACTGAACACCTCTAGTGATCCTCCAGGGTTGAGGCTCCAAGATAACACTTCCTTTGCCACAAACCAGTTGGGAGAACAAAGCCCAGTACTCTGCTTTAAGGGGATCTGGGAGCAGGCAGCGGCCATCTTGGATCTCAGTGCAGTTGTGTTTCTCAGGGACAGTGACCCAACCCAAGGAAGGACCAGGATCATTATGTTTTCAATCTGGTGCTAATTAACAACACCCCTTGTTCTGGATCAATGTTGTTATGTGAGTACCCAGTCAGCTTGTTATTACCCTGCATGAGACCTCTATTTGTAACTGTGTATGGATGATGAGAGATGGATGTCAGCATAATCCCTGCTATTGGGTAATTTCATGAAGAAAGCAGTTCCCTGATTGTCCTCTTTTCAAAACACTTCTTGCTTGGCACTTACATGTGAGAGGTGGTATCCTGAGTTAGTATCCAGAAATATTATTTCGTACTCTGGGGACCATTCCCAGTGTCTTAACAAGTGCAACTTGGACCTATGTTAGCAAGAACACTTGGCATTTGATTCTGGTACCTTGCAGCTGCTCATCATTTCCTTTACAGGATGTGATTATTGTATAGCTGGCTATTAGTGTTCTCTAGATGGGTCTCACAGAATAAGACCTTCCTGTCTGTCACGATCCGGGTATCTGGACGCCATTACCTGCTGTTTAGGTGTCTTCTGAGACTGGCCCAACGTTCCAAGTCCGGATCTCATCTGTGTCAACACTCTGCACATCCCTCCTGTCATTCTGAGACACTACCACAGCGGCGCCATGTTTGAATCCAACATGGCGTCTCCCGTCCTCCGCGGCCTCCGCCGCCGTTACTGTGTTATTGCTGCAGGTTCTCAGATTCGTGTATCATGCCTGCCGCGGCCTCTGCTGCCCTCCAAGTGTCTCAGCATATAACAGTCATCTGGCGTCTCCTGTCCTCCGTGGCCGGCGCCGCCATTATCACTATGTTCGTACATTTCATTTCAAACCAGTTTTCCCTCCAGGTTCCAGCATGGGCGCAGCCATGTTGGATTTGATCACATGCTCCAATTCCTCCAATCCACCGTCTTTGGAATCTGCATAATTGCCCAGCCAATGCCTGCATAGCAGCAGGTATAAGTATCCTGTGCTTGGGCCAGATAGAGGTCAGTGCTTTGAATGTCATACCTTGTTCCAGTCTCTCTCTCCTGTGGCTTGTTTTTCCAGGTTCCAGTTCCTGTCTCCAGCATCCACAAAGAGACCCGCACCTGCTTTCCATCTTGCAGTGCAGCCTGACTCTACAGCCTTCCGTGGCTGTCCAGTTTCCAGCTATCTACTATCTGCTTCCAAGCAGCCAGCTTTCAACTGATTCCAGCTTCTACCAAACACCGGTGCTGATCCAGCGGATCCTATCTTACCAGCAGTATCCACTACCACCGGTAATCATCTATCAGCTATTCTGTTTCTACGCTCCCTAGCATCTCACATCATCCACTCTGTGTTTTATCACCTGGCTGGTTCCATCCAGCATCCACTCCGTGACTTTAGTACTTGGCTGATTCCATTCAGCATCCACTCTGTGTTTCATCACCTGGCTGATTCCACTCAGCATCCACTCCGTGTCTTACCACCTGGCTGGTTCCATCCAGCTGATACAGCAGCATACTCAAGTTACAGATTCACCTGCAACAACTACTGGCATGTTCCTCGGCTATTTCTACTACTACAACCAGGCCTGGTAAGGTGATTCCATCAAAGGACTTTTACATCTGTTCTAAACCTACCAGTGCTCTGAGAAACCTTCTATGGTTATGTGTTCCAGGAACTGTGTTATTTGCCACTGTCTTTGCTAAACCTTGAATACTGCTTGTTATCACACGGAGTTTGTTAATAAACTTTTATTTTGAATTTTAAACTGGTTGTCATGGTCACACCTTCGGGTAATAATTCTGCACTTACATGTCCAGGGGTCTGATTAAACCTCCCAGGTTTAATTTCATCTCAGCCCCTACAACTGAGGCTTCCTCCCGTCAGCCTAAACCCTCAGTTGTGACACTGTCTTCCTAAAAGGGTTGAGAGTTTCGCTATTCATGCAGTAATACTTCGCTACTGACCATCATAAAGATATTTCTCGGCTTCTATAGTACGGATCCCTTCACTACCTAGGATTGCATAGATCTCTCTGACATGCCAACAAGAAATGGGGGGTAAAACTCCCCGCTTAATGGTACCTAAGGCCCAAATCAAAACAGAAATCCTCTAACTCAACTTCAGTGAACTCTCTGACTCCCTCTACTCCATCTAAATCCTCTGCCCCATCAACACCAACTGACTTGGGGATTGACCTAGACCCTCAGGCCCCTTACCATCCAGTCTATGTTCAAAATGTTACTTACTTTCTGCACTGATATGCTCTCTGGTCTTGAGTCTTCAATTCAATCACTTAGAGCTGACCTAATCGGTATTGTGGGACACATGGAACAATTGGAGGATAAGATGCAGGAGCTGGTGAAATCACATAATGACCTCCTTACCTCGCACTCTGAGTTACAAACTGAGGTGCCTTCAATGCGTGAAAAGATTGCAGACCTTGAAGACAGGTGTAGGAGAACCAACCTCAAGATTAGGGGCATTTCTGACTTGGTGTCACCAATGGTGTTAAAGGACTATGTTAATAAACTATTCCAAAAACTTCTCCCGTCAGCTACAATGAAAGATCTGATTGTAGATCATGCTCACCATTTGCAGAAACCAAGGGGAGGATTTGCTTCTAATTACCTGAGAGATACCTTGCTGGGAGTTCACTTTTTCCACATTAAGAAGGGAAATCCTCAAGGCCGATAGACAGGTGGAGGGATCCGATGTAATGGGAGCCCTACAAACTTTCCCCAATCTATCTCAGTTCACTTTAGCTAAGAGACAAACTTTCCACAAAATTATCATCGGATATGACTTCTCTTCCTAAGTGATATCTTCCTTCTATGCCAAAGTCAAACTACTGGCAGACTGGGACATTGTGGTTTCACAACCGAAATCCGCTGCTTCAGTCCCGCTACCAGTGGATTGAGGAAATGCTGACTCTCTGATATCCTTTATAAATGTGTAGGTTTTAATACTAAGGTTTTAGCTAGGTGTTTGATAGTAGCTAGCGATTAATTTTGTAGTTTGCTACAGTATTATAGCCTACACCAAATATATGTCAGCTATTGTTTTTTAATCCTTTTCATAGCCAGTTATTTGTGCTGTCTCATTTTATTGTTATTGATATTTATTTCTCAGACATATTTTTTTTACGTGATGTTATTTGAGTTATGGATCTGTGTCTGATCCCCCCTACCAATTTCATATGTTTTACATGTTGGCATATTCTATTACTTAGATTTGATATGTGCTATTCATTTGGAGGATGCTCTCTACCTGTACCTAGTCCCAGATGTAATTGTTTATACAAGTTTATTTACATATTACTGCATGAGTGAAACCCATCAGTGGCCACTCCCCTGATGTTTTTTTGCTTTGTCACCATTTTTTGTTGGTGACAGACACTGTGGACCTAATTGCAGGGCCATTTCAGTTTTTTTTTTTCATTTTTCCTCTTTTTTTCCTTTCTTTTTCTCCTCATTTCTCTCTCTGCTTGTCTTGTCCCTGTCTCCCCTCCCTCATGGAGTCTGAATATACGTTTAAGCTTATAATGTATAAACTGTTCCGTCTTATTTTCCCTAATGGTTAAGTTTTATTCGTTAAATGGGAATGGTCTTAATTCTCCTATGAAGAGATGGCAAACTTTACAGTCTTTCCACAGGGAAAAGGCTAGTGTAGTTGGCCTTCAGGAGACAAATTTTTCAGCCTAGGTGCCCCCCACCTTTTATAACTCTTGCTATCCCTCTGGATATTATGCAAACAGCCCTTATGAAAGGCACAGGGTGGCTATCTTATTTTATAATTCAGTTCACTTTGAGATTACTTCCAAAATATCAGATAAAGATGGGTGCTACTTGATCTTAGTGTGGAAATTAGAAGTTAAAGTCATAACACTTGTCTCTTTAGATGCTCCAAACACCAATCAAATTTCGTTCTTACGGAAACTATTTGAAACCATACAGAAGGTTCAAAAAGGCCATGTGGTGATTATGAGAGACTTCAATGTAGTACAAGAAAAAAAATTAGACACATCCGCATCTCTAAGGGACCCCATATTGGGCTATGTTCTCAGATTAATTTGATCCGCTTATTAACCGAATTTGATCAATACAATGTATTGCGTGTACGGTCTCCTACTGTTACAGACTATACCTTTTTCTCCCATGTGCATAACTCATATTCCCACACAGATTTGATCTTGTTAAGTAAGTGGTCATTACAACACACATCCAGATCAACCATTAGTCCAGTAATGTGGCAGATCACACAGCAGTGATTTGGTCTTGGAATTGTAATAATTCTCCCTGGAGGCTCCCAGAATATATGTTAACTTCCCCTGAGGTGTCATCCACCATAGCCGGTGTCTTGATGGCCTACCTAGCCAAGAACTCTACTCTCGACACATCAATCCCTATGCATTGGTGTGCCTTAAAAGCAGTACTCTGTGGTGTAGCCATTCAAATGGGGGCTACATTGAAGAGACAATATTTAAGCCAACAAGATGATTTAGAAAAACGTTTACTCCAAGTAGTCTTTAAATAGATCACAACCTTCCCATTCTCTGAAACATGAACATGTATCCACTCGTAACAGCTCCAAAAATTGTTCTTATACCGTATGAAACACGCTTACACCAAACTACAGTAGAAATTTTATACAATAAGCAATAAAACTGGCAAATTTTTAGCCCACATGATGAGGTTATGCCAGGGCAGAAATAGAATCAAGTACATTCGGTCAACTGAAAGCCAGAATCTCCTAAACCCGTCCGATATAGTGGAGGCATTTGCCACATAATACACACAACTATACAATTTGAAATCCAATCCCAACACAGTGCAGCCCACTCCCTCTTTAATAGCTTCCTTCCTAAAAGACCTACCTCTCCCTAAGCTGTCATCAGACATTTTACGCTCCCTTAATGGGCAGTGGTCCGAGGATGAAATAGTGAAGGTCATTAAATGCCACAGGTCCGTACAGATTTCTTAATTCCTTTTACAAAAAATATGCCCCAAATCTCATACCGATTCTCACCTCTCTGTATAATTACACTTTCTGACTGTGGGTCACTACCTGAGGAAATGCTACAAGCATTTATTATCACAATCCCTACACAGGGTAAAGGCCCATCCCTATGCCAGAACTATAGACCTATTGCATTGCTCAATACAGATCTTAAAATCTTTTCCAAGCTTATAGTGAATTGATTATCACCTCTTAGCTCTCAAATTACCCATCTAGATCAGGTGGGCTTTGACAGGGGTAGACAATCAATGGACAACACGTTAATGGTCTTCGACCTTGCTGAATACATTACGAATAGGGGTGAAGAGGCCATCTTTCTATCTTTAGATGCAGAAAAAGTGTTTAACAGGTAGCACTGGGGATTGTATGCAACGAGATAGGTGACGGACACCCCTGAGCACATATCTGAATGTCAGCTTGTCTTTGTTACCAAAAAGAGGGGTAACCCTAAACCCCCAAAAAACATCACAGGCAGAATACATTGGTAGGTAAAAAATGGTGCTATTCAGTTGCTAACATATAACATTTAATGAAAAATAATGTAATAAAAGCATAATTACATGCATAAAATAAGGAGTCCTACAGGAAGGATGGTGGGAGAGCTGCAGGTCACAAAGTAGTGCAGAGTAGTCCAGACTTACCCTGCACAAGCTCCCAGATCTAAAAGTCTGGCAAAATCTCCTCCACTGTCCCTGGAAGTGCTGGCACCAACACAATTCGGAAGTTGATGTTCTTTTTTCAAGTCATATATGCCATATATACTGCCCTGCACTACTTTGTGACCTGCAGCTCCCCCACCATCCTTCCAGTAGCACGGAAAGCCATAGCTACCAAAGACGGAAGCCCTACCATTTAATCTGGAACCAGATAGGTTGTCTGTATTTAAGAGACTCTACAAATTTAATTGGAAGAAAGACCATTTCTTATACCTCAGCATTAATATCCTGAACTCTCTGTCTAAAATAACAGACATCAATCACAACTCACTTCTATCTCAGATAGAAGCATTTATTAAACCGGTGGTTAGGTTTAAAGGTGTCGTGGCTGGGTAGACTGGCAGCATTTAAAATTTAAATTTTACATAAACTGATGTACAGATGTGTCCACGATTACCTTTCTGAAAACAGTGCCATGGCACTCAATTTGGCATGACATCAATTCCTTGTGTTGTTGTTGTGCCATGACAATTCATAGTTTCACCACTGGATGGCTAGTGCATCACATAACATAGCTTTCCACCTACAGGTACATTTGCTGTAGAACAGATACTGTAATCTGATCGTATTCAGGTCGTTCTGATGTATGGCCAGTTTTAGAGTCTAATCCCTAATTATGTAGGTGTGAAAATCTCAGTGTGAGAGGCCTTTGAAGTAGATTGCTTGGGGGGTACAGATAAGATGTATCCTGGTTTTGGGATGTTATGTTGCTCAGAGTACAGAGGTGAATGAAGTCTATAGTGAAATTAAAGAATAAGTTAAGAAAAACCTAATAATGCTACAGAGTAACAGAACATATAAGATTTTGCAATGATAAAATATTTCTAAATAAAGAGTATAAACATACTGTAAGTGGAGAAAATGAATGCAATCATTTGAATGCTTTCTACAATCCATACACAATTATAGTATGCAGTGTTGCAGAGGTGACCTTACTTTTTTTTTTTTAAATCATTGCCATAGAGGTTACATGCCCGGTGCCAGGGGGTTACATGCTCATTCCAGGGTAGCGCTGGGTAATGGTCTAGTAATACCTCTAGCATCTGTCTCCTAGACAGCAGCTGCCATTTTTAAAGGGCTGCCTTCCATGCCATCCACATGGAATCTGCAGAGACCCGGCCCCCCTCACACCGCTGCGGCTTCCAGTAATAGTTAGAGCCTAAGAGTCTATTGTGCCGGTGCTGTGCCCTCCCCAGGACCCAGCCCTCCAGGCTACAGCCTGATCAGCCTATTAGTTGATCAGGCCCTGGGTCTCATGTTTCTTTACCCACCTGTAAGGCAGACTGAGCACCCAGTGACTTATTATGGAGCACAGCCACAGCACTGGACTGATTTGTGGCAGACAGGCACAGCACCCACATGTATGGCAGACAGATCACCCAGTGACTTATTATGGCAGCACAGCCCCAGCACTGGACTGATTTGTGGCAGACAGGCACAGCACCCACTTGAATGGCAGACAGAGCACCCAGTGACTTATTATGGAGCACAACTCCAGCACTGGACTGGTTTGTGACAGCACAGGACAACAGCACCAACAGCAGAACCAGCACCTGCCCCACACCACCCTCCCACAGACAGACAACAGACACGTCCATTCTGCTCACTCTCCAATGCTGGAGTGATAATTGCGGCAAGAAGTGTGGAATAGTATAGAGTCTGGATATCGCAAGAATCCGACAGCGGGATGATTACATTTTGCCTTGGTCCGGGATCCAAGTCTGACAGGAAAACCCAAGCTGGACTCTGATCCCGGCTTGGATCAGGAAGTTCGGGTGGGCTTGGATCTTGTAGATCTGAGCCCGCTCATCCCTACCAACTATAACTATGAAGATCATTTGATGATGAAAGAGGGAGAGAAAGCAGTTGTTTTTTTTCAATTCAGTGTGTGATCCGGAGATTATTATGGGTTCATGAGCATAGCCTAAATTGTCTCAGTTACTGTATTGCTATAACCTATTGCTTCTCTTTAATCCAATGGATATATTAAGCTTTTTTCTTTTCTGCTGCTGAATAATGGGGCCTACACATGGTGTGACTGCAGTCAGGGATCTGAGCAATGCTAGATCGCTAAGATCGCTCAGCAAGATCGCTCAGCACACAGCACGGCACCAGCAATGTGTGCTGAGCGATCAGTCACTGCCTGTGTTCTCAATAGAGAAAACACGGGAGATGACTAGATCTTTAAAGCATGCTTGAACTATCTAGATGGGCAATAGCGTCACACGGGGACGCGCATCACTATTGCTATAATCCACACAAAGCGATTTGTGCTGAATTTCTAAGCGATTCAGTCAAATCACTTAGAAAAGCAGCCCAAATTGCTATGTGTGTAGGCCCCATTAGTCATTTTTCAAGGACAAAGCAGGCTTGTGAAAAGGTGTTAAGCCTCAGCGTTGAGCGGTGCATATGCATGTGCAGTAGTGACCTGATTGCTGCGCTGAGAAAAATGGCAGCATGTGATCAGGTCGGAATGACCCCCTATATGCAGTATTGAAATACCCCCCAATTTTTTTTTAACTGACAGTCCCATGCAGGAGATGCTGTCAGTGGCCTGAAAAATTGCGGCCCACTTTCGACATTCAGCCACTGCATGCCACTGCTAGATGGGCCAGGTGTTTGTGCCGCACACTTGGGTGGCTTAGCTTAGTCATCCAGCAACCTCAGTGCACCTCTTTTTTCTTTGCATTATGTGATCTTTGGTGCCTAGTTTTAAAAACTGTCATCCTGTCTGACACTGCAGTGCCACTCCTTGATGGGCCAGGTGTTTGTGCTGCACACTTGTGTCGCTTAGCTTAGTCATCCAGCTACCTCATTGCACCTCTTTTTCTTTGCATGATGTGCTGATTGGGGCCTAGTTTAAAAGTGCCATCCTGTCTGACACTGCAGTGCCACTCCTAGATGGGCCAGGTGTTTGTGTCACCCACTTGTGTAGCTTCGCTTAGTCATCCAGCGACCCTGATGCAACCTTTTGGCCTAAAAACAATATTGTGAGTTCTGAGGTGTTCAGCATAGACTGGAAATGAGTGAAAATTACCCCCAAATTCTATGACTTTAGCTGTTTTTATGTTTTTTTCGAAAATGATCCAGATCCAAAACCAAAACCCCGAAAGGGTGGTTTTGGCAAAACCAATCCAGATGCAAAACATGAGCAGGGATCCAGATTCAAAACCAAAACACAAAACACGAAAAGTGCCTGCTGCACATCTCTAGTTAAAATCATCCACAGAACCTGTGAAATCCATGAGCATCCCCGGTAAAAGGGATAATATGTCCACCCTAAATGAGCATTATGGTGGAGTGTTATATGAAACACACAACCAGACCCGGCGCTACCCGCTCAGCAAAGGGATGCAAAGCACGTAGGCGCCAGGGTGGAGAGACGTTCTGCCTGCTCTGCATCCCCACTGCTGCACCTGGGCCCCCTGCTGCCGCTGCCGGCTGCTGTACCTGTCACACTGTTTGACAAGCAGTGGCGCTGGCAGCTTGAAGCTTCCCACTACCCCCCTGCAGTGTCCGTCTGTGTCCTGGGTTATGTCCAAAAAGGGGGCGGAGCTACATGGCGCTATGTTTAAGTATGGTTTATGTGCAGTGGTGGATCCAGAGGTGGGGCTGCAGGTCAGTTCAAATATCAAATAGGGGAACCACATCAACTGCCACCAACTGTCATTTCAAACTGACTCACTGGCAGTTTTATTTTTATTACTTTTCTTGTTGGTCTCCTGGGCCTGATAATGCCCATCTCTTGAAATACAGTATCTCTATGTCACAAAATGTATATTTCTCTTTGCTGATTGTGCCCTATGATTTCTTTTGATACATCTTCACTCATTATGTCATCTTCATTCAACTCTGTTGGTTCCTACCTAAATTGTTTTTCATATACAGTATCTTGCTCGGTATTATTTCCATTGTTGGATATTTCACTCATTGGTTTAATAAAAATATATTGATAAAAGAAAAAGAGAATGCCCTGATTAAAAATGTTTTATGGTAACTGCAATGAATCACTGTAATATTCAGAGATTTATTGTTTACATAAAAATCATTAAATGCTTTCCTTTTGTTGCTTCTGTTGTAATAGTAAATCCTATTAAAGTTGCATGGTCTGTTTATTATTATTATGCAATTTGCATGGATGAAGCATATTTAATACAATGCATAGTCTCTTCCTTTATATACAATGTTTATACTAAAGGCCTGTATTCAATGGCAGATGTGGGGAGAGATGTGTGCTGAGCGAACTGTTCAGCACACATCTCTCCCCCCGCTCAACACAGTGCAATTGAGGGGGACAGGGGGTACACTAATTTCCCCCAGTGGGTGAAATGAGCGACCTGCTAGATTGTGCCTGCATACTGTCCTCAGACCATAAATTGAAATCTGACGCAATAAAGTTTGTTAAAAAGTAGCAAGTTGTTTTGTTGTTATCTTTGCCTGTGAATACAATGTAACAGATGTGTCCCAGACTGGGTTGGATATTCTTTGAACACAATGTGGAAAAAAGCAGTGCTATGTGATGGAAAATCTGTCACAACTGAGGGCTGGTGTTGACCTGGAACAGCCTCAGTTGTAGGGGCTGGTGTAAATGTAAATCTGGGTGGTAGAATAGGACTCCTAGACATACAGATGCCTGAAGGTGTGACCACGACAACAAGGATAAAATGAATGTTTGTTTATTGAACACAGTTCTGATGGTACATCGACAGTTGCAAAGACATGATATGAAAAATGATTAAAAACAGTACACAGTTCCACAAGAAGTAGCAAAGCTGGTATTCCCTTAGGTGTGGTATCCGCACATGGCTAGCTTGGGAGATTAGGAGATGGAGAGTCCTTTACCATCACCTAGGTGCTGTATGGTAGATGGAAGCTGGAACTAATCAGCAGATGTCATACAGAGGCTGAACGTGCTGTAGAGCGAGTAATACACAGAGACTGCCGGTTTTGCAGGATGGAACTGATAACAAAGAACTGTGAATGAAGTGCATATGAACCAGTGTTAGCAGAGGAGTTGAATGACATAGGTGAAGCTAGAGATCGATGAATTTGAAGAACAGATGACTTGAGCACTGAAGATATTAAAGAAACCGATGGCGGAGCACCGATGACATCAGGAAGCTGAACACCGCTGAGAGCCAGATGCTGGAAGCCGGTGTTTTAGAGCACAGCCAATAGCAGAAGGCAACAAGAATACTATGGAGTCAGGCGGGCACCGCAAGGTGGTGATTGGTGCGGGTCTCTGAAGAACTGAAGACACAGGAGCTGGAATACCTGGTACACAGTTAGTAATCACAGAGAGCAGAGACAGGATACACTGGTAATGACAACCATAGCACTGACAACTTCCTGGTTCAGGATCAGTCCTTTTATACCCTCAGCAGTGCAGGGATTAGATCAGCAATCAGGCAGAACTCAGCGATTCTGTAGATTTGAGGAACTAGCGTCATGTGATCAGAACCAACATGGCTGTGCCCATACTGGTCTTTGGAGGGAAATCTGGTTTGTAATCCCATATGAAGCTTTTACAGTAATGGCGGCTGCGGCTGCAGGGGACAGTGGACCCCAAGCTGCACAGCAAACCCACAGAGCTAGCGACAGAGGCCACAGTGGGTGAGAGGCACCGCACAGACCTATAGTGCTTGGAACTTGTAATAATAGCGGCAGAGACCGCAGCTGACAGGGGACACTATGCAGATCCATCCGGGCGCTGAGAGCGCAGCAATGGTGGCAGAGGCTGCTGCTGACAGTAGATGCTTTGCAGAGCCGTCCAAGTGCTGAGAGAACAGTAATGGCGGCGGAGGCCACGATGGGCTAGGAACGCCATTCCACTATAAGAGTTCCTTGTGACAGCATCTTCAGCCTAACAGAGAGGAAATATGAAGTGAGGATGTTCAGCAGCAGGATTGAGACCCGGCCCTGGAACTCTGAGCCAGCCTCAGGAGACACCTGAAAGGTAAATAATGGTGTCCTGTAACCTGGATCGTGACAAAATCTAGGCAGCAATTAAACCTGCTGTATTTTAAATGGGCATCTTGAAGAGGTCCTGGTTAGGTAGGATGTACTGTGGGCACCGGTGGCACTGCAGGCTGGACATGAGCTGCAACAAGATACTATTCAGCCAGTCCCAGTCCATATACTGGGGGTGCTGAGCACAGGCTGCTGTAAGTGGGCAGAGGTACAGTACAGAGGGGGGATCCTGACACCTCCTGATTCTCCCAGAAGTGGAGGTGAAGCACCGGTGAATACAGGAAGGATGAAGGGTGCAGGATCACCACTGGGATAGCAGCAGCTAACTGTCTGACTTAGTCAAGTGTTTAAATAGTAGGTACTGTACTGTGGGGAGGGGAGGTGGCGGCATACTGCTGCAGTGTATGGCAACCTTTCTCTGCACCTGTGTTACCTGGGGGACAGTCTTCTGGTCTGCTCCGGGAGTACATCCCATTAGAAAGGTCCCCATCCCCCTGCCAGCAGCAGCATCCCAGTTCCCGCACCGTCTCCACCGCCATTGAGGTTCCCAGGGTGTCGGCAATTGTGAGTGGGGTGCGGAGTGGAGGTGGATTCTGCGATTGCAGGGGTGCAGGGATTTTGGGATGGGTGCCACTGCTGGGGGTCCTGATGTGACAGCAGCAGCAGTGATGTACTGCTGTAGCTGCCCTAGGTCCTCCTCCCACTTTGCCGCCACTGCTGGTGGTCCCGGTGTGACAGGCACAGCTCAGTAGCAGTGATGAACTGCCACAGCTTCCCCTGAACCTCCTCCCAGCTCCTGCTCCACAGTGCTGTTGCTGCCAGAGATCCAGGGCTGTAGTGTGACAGAAGTAGGAGGACACTGCTGGTCAGTGTCGGCATAGTTATCATTCAGTTGGTGGGAAAGTTCCCCCTATACCTGAACGATTAGTTGGGAAAATTAAACAATTTAATTTTCCCAACTAGTAGGACCAACCATTTGTGACCGTTTTTCAGCCATTACTGTACAATGACATTGAAAACGTGGATTGCTATTACAATGATAGTTTATTTAATGTAAGCAGTCACACAGCAAAACACAAGCTAAAAACAAACATTCTCCATAAAGGAGCTGCGCAGTAAAGCGCATATTACCATATTAATAAAGATCTGTATACAGACTACAGTGAAGGTCCAATTAAACTCAGGAAAGTAGCAATAATGCCATAGCTTTAGAGTCCAATTCCTAATTGTTTAGGTGTGAAAATCTCAGTGTGTGAGGCCTTTGTTTGAAGTAGATTCCTGGGGGGGGGGGGGGAGGATAATTGCATGTATCCTGTCCGGAGGGTAACTTGGTTCCTGGGATTTGAAATGAACAGTGACCCTTTAGGGGTTTACACACGGAGCGATGTGCAGCTAATTTCTAAGCAATCTGACTAGATTGCTTAGAAATTAGCTGAACATCGCTCCGTGTGTAGGGGTGCCGGCAACAGTGATGCGCATCGCTATCGCCAGTGCTAGATTGGCCTAGCAAATCTAGCAAGTTGCTTATTTCACTGCTGGGTGAAATAAGCAGCCTTCCACATTCTTCCCCCTCTCGCTCAGCACATTGCGCTGTGCTGAGCGGGGGGAGAGATGTGTGCTAGGCGGTCTGTGCTAGACCGGTCAGCACACATCTCTGGGGAAATCTCCCCATTAGTATGGTCCTTTAAGCAATTAAGAGCCTCAGTTTAATAAAGCAAAACTTGGAGTTACTGTACTTGTTGCTCAGAGCACAGAGGTTAATGAAGTCTAAAGTGACATTAAAGAATAAGTCAAGAAAAACCTAATAGTACTACAGAGTAACAGAACATATAAGATTTTGCAATGATAATATAATTCCAAATAAAGAGTATAAACATACTGTAAGTGGAGAAAATGAATGCAATCACTTGGATTCTTTGTACAATCGATACACAATTACAGTATTACAGGCGACTTTACTTTTTTTAAACCATTTTCAAGATTCCATAACAAATGTAATACTAGGGTGAAGGACATATTAGAGATAAAATAAAACAAATTAATTAATTTAAGCAGGTAGTCTAATTTTGATATTTCAAGCATTTTCAGAAAGGAAGAGTACGATAGGTAAAGGGCCCTTTATACAAATTCTATGCATTATTCGTTTGTGTATACACATCTGATGATGCAGCCCACAGGAAGAGATTTGGCAGCCTGAGGAATGAGGCTGGCATTGGAACTCATGGTGACACTGGCATTGATGTGGATGGTTGTGGGGCTGCTGGGTGCAGCAGTCTGGAGGTACTGTAGCAGTGGACTGGAGATGGGCCCTCATTCCGAGTTGATCGCTCGCAAGGCGAAATTAGCAGAGTTGCTCACGCTAAGCCGCCGCCTACTGGGAGTGTATCTTAGCTTCTTAAAATTGCGAACGATGTATTCGCAATATTGCGATTACAAACTACTTAGCAGTTTCAGAGTAGCTTCACACTTAATCGGCATCTGCGATCAGTTCAGTGCTTGTCGTTCCTGGTTTGACGTCACAAACACACCCAGCGTTCGCCCAGACACTCCCCCGTTTCTCCGGCCACTCCTGCGTTTTTTCCGGAAACGGTAGCGTTTTTTCCCACACGCCCATAAAACGGCCTGTTTCCGCCCAGTAACACCCATTTCCTGTCAATCACACTACGATCGCCGGAGCGATGAAAAAGCCGTGAGTAAAAATCCTATCTTCATAGCAAATTTACTTGGCGCAGTCGCAGTGCGGACATTGCGCATGCGCACTAAGCGGAAAATCGCTGCGATGCGATGAAATTTACCGAGCGAACGACTCGGAATGAGGGCCATAATTCACTGGAGTTGTTGCAGTCAATAGGTCTACCACTATTGGTCAACAGTCCATAGGCCAACTAAAAAAGGTCGACATACCTTAGGTCGGCATGGTGAAAGGTCAACAAAAAAGAAAAAAGGTCAACATGAGTCTTTCCCTTTTTATTCCAAAACAGGTGGTTTTTCATACTTTACTATACAAAACTGGAGGTTTTTCATACTTTACTATCCAAGTGGAGTTAGCGTTAGATTACAATAGTGTGCCGAGCACAGCTCAGCTCTATGCTTGAAGCATGGTGAACGAAGCGTGCCATGTGAGGGGATGCCATACAGTTTTACAGTGTCCATGACGACATATATCGACATAGCCACAAAAAATCATGAAAAACTCATGGCGACTTTTTTTGTGTCAACCTTTTCTATATTGACCTATTGCTTGTGTCGACCTTTCAACACTGTCTACCTAAACTATGTCAACCTTTTTTGTTGTGTCAACATATGGCCTGTCTACCAATATTGGTCGACCTAATGACTGCTGACCTTCTTATTATCTACAATATGACCCATTCCAATTACATGCAGTTGGCTCAGCAAGATCGCTCAGCACACAGCGCAGCACAGCGATTTGTCAACGATGTGTGCTGAGCAATCTGTCAGGGCCAGTGAACACTGGCCCTGACAGGCGATCTGACTAGATTTATCCTGCATGCAGGATCTTAATTACTGGGTGATAGTGACATCTGAACATCTGTGTACTTGGGATATGCAGTACCTATCAGCCACATAATCACTGTTGAAGTCTGGTTTAAGAAATACTGTATAGCATCATAATTATTTATTTACAGTTTCTTATATAGCGCAGCATAATTCTTTCCCAGTGGTCCATTTAAAAAATATTAGTTATTTTGTGTGCACTGTGAGTGTGTAAAATGATTGCTATCACACAGAAATGCCTCTGCTGTGATCGGGGAGGGTGAGGGATGGGAATTGCTTGAGTTGTGTGCACTGTGAGTGATTGTTGTCATTCTGTTGGGGGAGGGGAGAGCACACAGAGCTGCATAATGCCTGGTGCTCAGATCTGCATTAAACGCTTCACTCACTACAAGGATACTAAAGGTTATCATTTGTGACATGTATAGACAAGGATGGAAAAAATTTCCAAAATCTTGTGTCGACCATATGTGTGTGTGTTGACCATTTCCATGTTGACAATTTGCTGCTGTGAGTAGTTGTTTCCTGATTTGGGAACAGCCGGTATATAATGAGCTGTCCAAGCTCATGGTAGTATTATGTAGTTTCAGGGGTGGTGATGCCTGTGCTCACCTGATGTCTAGGTGTATGTGTCTTACATTATTACCAGTTATTTATATAGTGCACACATATTCCTCAGCGCATTACAGAGAATATTCAGCCATTCACATCAGTCCCTGCCCCAGTGGAACTTACACTCTATATTCCCTACAACATGTACACACACATTTGCGCAAGGGTTAATTTTGTTAGGAGCAAATTAACCTAACAGTATATTTTTGGATTGTGGGAGGAAACCGGAGTACCTGGAGGAAACCCACTCAAGTATGGGGAGAATATACAAACTCTGCACATTATCATGTGTGTACAATAGTGTATTTGTAGTGATCTTTATTGAGACACAATGCTCAAGTCACATGCATATTAATTAGACAGGTAAAAAGGGAGGTTTTGAAACCACACAGGACCTGTGTTTGGTTCACACTATGATTAGTTAGAAATTAAAAAAACCAACATAAAGGCAATAAAGGGTCAAATACTCCTGGCACTTGGTTGGTGGTGCTCCAAGAAAAAAATAGGTCAATAAACTGTATAAATGGAAAATCTTTACATAGGAGGTAAATACAAAAGGAGACTTTGAGGTATATTTACTAAGCTCCCGATTTTGACCGATTTGGTGTTTTTTCTTCAAAGTGTCATCTTGTGAATTTACTAAACTCAAATCTCGGCAGTGATGAGGGCATTCGTATTTTTTTTACGGCTGTGTTTTTAAAATACGAATGAATACACCATCGGTCAAACGCGGCTGTTTAGGTATAGAACTCGGTCATTTACTATGCATTCGTATTTGAAATCTCTACCGTGAAAATGCATTTGCGGCCGTGAAAAAAAGCAATTCGTAAAAAATGTGGAAAAAATATAGACCTGCTTTTGAGAAGCGTGTTTACATGTGTTTCCAATTCGACATTAATCACACCTGAGTTTTTAGACCTTTAAAAGGGACCCAAGCACATTTTCTAATCTCTAACTCTGAAATGGCTGCTGCCGTGTTGTCATGATCCGGGTATCTGGACGCCATTACTTGCCTTTTAGATGTCTCCTGAGGCTGGCTCAGCGTTCCAGGGCCGGATCTCGTCTGTGTTCCTGATGTCCACACTCCCTCCTGTCACTCTGAGACGCTGTCACAGTGGAGCCATGTCTGATCTCTGAAAGGCATCTCTCACCCTCCGCGGCCTCCGCCGCCGTTCCTGTGTTCCAGTGTACAGTGTGGCGTCTCATGCCTGCTGCGGCCTCCAGTGACTTCCATGTGTTCCAGTGTACAGTTGTCAGTCTGGCGTTTCCTGTCCTCCGTGGCCTGCGCCGCCATTGCTGAATCTCCATATGGTTTTCCAAACTGTCTTTCCCTCCAATTGCTAACATGGGCGCAGCCATGTTGGTTTCAATCACATGTCTCAATCTCCACCAATCCGCTGTGCTGTTGAATCTGCATAATTGTTCAGCCAATGCCTGCCTTGCTGCAGGTATAAGTATCCTGTGCCGGAACCAGGAAATGGTCAGTGCTTTGGTTGTCAAACCTAGTTCCAGTCTCTCTCTCCTGTGATTGTTTCTTCAGGTTCCAGCTCCTGATTCCAGCAGCCACTAAGAGACCCGCACCTGCTTTCCATCCTGCGGTGCAGCCTGACTCTGCAGTCCTCCGTGATTGTTCCAGTTTCCAGCTACCAACCCATCTGCTTCCAGCGGTCAGCTTTCAGCAGTATCCAGTCTTCTTAAAGTGCCGGTGTTGTTCCAGCGGATTCCTACTTACCAGCAGTATCCTCAAACCATCGGTACCCTCCTCTCAACTCTTCATATAGCTACGCTCTCTAGCATCATCCTACTACCTGGCTGATTCCATTCAGCATCCACTCCGTGTTTCATCACCTGGCTGATTCCATTCAGCATCCACTCCGTGTTTTATCACCTGGCTGATTCCATTCAGCATCCACTCCGTGTGTCACCACCTGGCTGATTCCATTCAGCATCCACTCCGTGTTTCTACCAACTGGCTGGTTCCATCCAGTATTTACAGCAGTCTGTTCAAGTACAGTATTACCATTGTCACCTGTTACATCTGCTGGCAAGTTCCTCGGCTACCATCACTACTACAGACAGGCCTGGTAAGGATATTCCATCTATGGGACTTTAACATCTGTGCCTCAACCTACCAGTTCTCTGTGGTTCCTCCCAAGGCTATAGTGATCCAGGAACTGTATCATTTATCACTGTACATTCTCATCTTTATTTTACTGCTGTATTAATACAGAGTTTTGTTATTAAATCTTTTATTGACTTTTAAACCTGGTTGTCATGGTCACACCTTCGGGTAATCCTTCTACACTTACATGTCCAGGGGTCTGATTAAACCTCCCAAGTTTAATTTCATCTCAGCCCCTACAACTGAGGCTTCCTCCTGTCAGCCTAGACCCTCAGTTGTGACACGTGTGTAGTACTGATTTCTTGTTTGCTGGGGGATACATGAGACTTCTCCATGAGGCTACAATAAACCAGGGCCAGGAAACTGAACATGGTCAGCAGGGTGTACAGGTGCTGCGGAGGCTGCGCAGGCATCTTTTTTTTAGGGAGCGTTTAAACTTTAATGCATTGGCCGATGACCAGGTTATACAGATGTGGCGGCTAAATAGAAACAACCTTTTCCATCTGTATGACCTTGTTAAACTGGACCTAGACCCTGAGACAGCACACTCTCGCTCTGTCTCAGGCCTGCACAAACTCCTGGCTGTATTGCAATTTATGGCTACTGATAGCTTCCAGGCTGTGACTGGCGACGTAATTGGTATCTCCCAGCCCACCTTTTCAAAATATTTAAATCAGGTGAGTTAAAACATACAAACACGTCTATGTCTAAGTGGTGCTTCTGTTACATAATATAACACAGTATAGTATTTATTACAGGTCATGACACTCACTTTATATTTTGTAATGTCCCAGGTTTTGGATGCCTTGGATCCCCACATAGATGCCTCTATCTGCTTCCCTACCCAGGAGTCGCAGTGGCATGTAGTCAGGGTAGCTTTCTATGAGCTTGCTGGCATGGCCAATGTGCTGGGTGCCATAGATTGCACACACGTTAAGCTGAGACCACCTAGGGGCAGGCAATTTATTTATACCAATAGACATCTGGGCCAATCCACTAATGTCCAGGTGGTTTGTGATGCTAATCTAAAAATTATGAGTGTTGTTGCGGGTTACCCTGGCGGCTGCCATGATTCCTTCATACTCAGTCAGTCATCCCTCTTTGATAAGTTTGATGCCGGACAAATGCCTGATGGCTGGCTGCTGGGTATGTTCCAAGTTTGTTGTGTGTATTTGTGGTAACTTCAACCTCATCATTATGTTATTTTCCCTAAACCACATGTCCTAATGTTGCCTATATCTGTCTTTCAGGTGATGGTGGTTATGGCTGCTACTCTTGGCTCCTTACTCCATTGTCCCAACCTGATTCTCCTGCATGTTCTTTCTCATTATCGCAGTTATTCTGTTCTTTATGTAGAATTTAATTGAAAGCCAGTTCCGAGCCTTCAGTGCTTGGGTTTCAGCCCCTAGGCACGCATCACAATCCTACTTGCCCGAAACCTTGCAGGAGTGGATGAACCGCATTATGTGTCTTTCAACGGCTCTGACTTCCGCTGGTGTCCATGGTTTTCTCTTAGCAGCTCTGCTGTCACCTATGTGGGAGAGGAAAGGTCAGTCACCCTGCAAAGCCATCACCAGCCAAGGCCACCCCCCCACCAGCATGGAAGGTTGCACCCACCTTTAGGAATGGCTCCCTCCACTGCCACACTGTTTGCTTCTTTCTCAGTGTGCACCACTGTCACCTCACTGGCTTGCCTCTCTGGCTCATCCCCAGAGTCATCACTTTCCACCTGGATTGGTTCTGGAAATAGAGAAAGACAGTAAACCCTGTCACACCAGCCCAATTACAGTGTCAGTCCCTGGAGACACTCGTCCAGTGATACTTACCATCTGGATCAATGGAGATCTCCTCCATACTGCGGCCCCTGAACTCAGCCATTCTCCCTTGCTCCAGGGCCACAAAGAGCTTGCTTAACTTGGCCAGCTGCAGGGTACCTTCTGGAAGACGGTAATACTGTCGATGCACCCGTATGTCATGTCCGAGGAAAACGGCTAGCTGGTCCATCTCGGTGTCGCTTAGGTTGAGGAGCCTGGAAAGGGTGGCTACATGCTTCTGGAGGCGAGTGGAGTACAGTGCTTCGGGATGCTTGGCCCCACACTCCCGGGCATAGAGACGAATGCAGTAGGATCCCCTGAAGTGTGATAAGGCGGCTAGCCTGGCAAACATGTAGAAATTTTCAGGGGTGACACCACACTCTGCCCTCTTCTCGGTCAGGAGCTCCATGGCTTTCTGCATGCATGGGGATAACAGGACGGGAACCTTCCTGCCTCTTTTACCAGGTATCTCAATACAGGTGAAGTGGTGACAGAGAGCCTTCTCCATCTCTGTGAGAGCCTGGGCCACGTCACCATGCAGGTTCGCTGTGTGCCGTGATTCAAATGAGGAAAGCCGCATCTTGGACACCTCACCTTCCCTCCTGCGGTTGAAGAGGATCAAGTGTGTGAGGGTGACTTTGGCCAGCATTGACCACTGCTTTGCAGAAGGGTGGGCAGATAACCCATCCAAGTACTCCCGCTGCAGGTCAAGGAGGTACAGGTTCAATCGCTTCACATCATCAGTGAAGGGTAGGAGGAGTGGGGCATTCCATTTTATCTCTCATAGGGTCTTCAGGGCAGTAGTTGAGATGAGCTCACTCCACCTCACCTCGTACAGTTTCCTGAAGCTCCGTGCACTCTCCACTGTCAGGGCACTGCCCTCCATCAGCGCCTGGCACTCAACCATGGCGGAAATCTTTTGCAAGCTGTGGCCCACCTTCAGGGCCAGCGAGGGGACCCTATAGGTGTTGGTCTTGTCATCATATTCAGCCAGGCTCCTGACGGCATGCACCACATGGAAAAAGTTGGGTGGGTGGATGAAATCTTCCATGCTCCGCAATGGAGTGACCTTCATCGCATGCAGCAGGAGACGACCCACCTCTTGGAGCTTCTAGCGGATGTACTCGTGCTTGCCGACATCAGACGGTTGTAGAGGTGCTGCCCGAACTGCATGATGCAGCTGTCCCCCTTGATCACAGGTACAACATCATCATAATTCATTTGGCTCTACAACTTCTACAGCCCGGCGCCAACACCTGGCGGAACGGGTGTGGCGTAAGTGCACAGGGACTGGACCCGAGTTCTACCAGGTTTGGGGTGGCCACCCCTTTTTCGAAGAGGACACCTCTTCACATGTCGCCACAGGTGTCATCTGGAGAACAGACCTTGGCAGTGTGCGCAGTGCATGAAATCTTGGGGAGCTGCTGCTTTGGCCAGCTGCTTGCAAGGTAGTAGGACACTGCTGCCCTCGCGGAGAACACCAATATTATGTGCAAAGTTCCCCTGGTGGCGAATTAGGTCCAGCTGCACTGACCTTTCCCTGGAGTTCTTGTCAAAGCTCAGTGCCCTTGCTACCTCTGGCTCACTGCGGTGGACGGCTTCCACGTGCCTCACAATTTTGGAATATGGCCTCTCACACCATAGGCAGAAGTTTTTCTTCTTGTTATATGTTCTGGAACCATCCCCTTTTTGGGTAAGAACCTAGACTGACACGCCGTGATGTGTCCGTCGGTTCAAGCCGCCGTCTGTGGAGGAAGCCTCGGCTTCTTCCAGCGCCTGTCTCCTGTGAAAAGATGTCTCTTCCCCGCTGCTGTCGTTTGAACTGCTCAACTCAAATGAGTCGGGGAGATAGTCTTCATCACTGCCATCCATTTTACTGTCTGCCCCATCCGCGTTCATTGTCTTAAGGAAACAAGCCAGGGACCTTCGGGAGTGGAAAACAGACCGACGACTTCTGGGAGTGAGAGATATATAATGGTTAACTCCTGGGGGTGGGAGACAAACCAAGGACTTCTGGGAGTCTGTGATGCTGTGTGCTTTGACCCTGCCCAGTTTAAAAAAAAAAAGTGCAGCTGGGTTGTCCAATATCCCCATCCACTGCTGCAGCACAAGGGGTAAAAAAAAAACACTAAAAACCAAAACGAACCCCCCTAATAAAAACACACACAAAAATACACTAAAACAAACAATTTTTAAAACCACAAAAAGGACTCCCCAAAATAAACAGTACGGGAAAAATACCTTGGCCGCAAGCGGGGTTTGTCCAGTATCCCCATCCGCCACTGCAGAGCATGGGGCAAGAACAAGACCCCCCCACAAAGAAAAATACAAAAAACAAAAGAAAAACAACCCCCCAAAAAGACCCCCCCAAATAAACAGTACTGGAAAAATACCTTTTCCGGCAGTGGGGTTTGTCCAGTATCTCCATCTGCCACTGCAGTGCCTGGGGCAAGAACAAGACCCCCCCCCCAAAAAAAAAGAAAAAAAAGAAAAAAAGAAAAACAACATACCCCAAAACACCCAAAAACAAACAGACACCCCAAAATAAACAAGAACAAAGCACCCCCCGAAAAAAACAAAATAAAAACAACATACACAAAAACACCCAAAAACAAACAGACCCCCCAAAATAAACAGTACGGGAAAAATACCTTGGCCGGCAGCGGGGTTTGTACAGTTTCCCCATCCGCCACGGCAGTGCCTGGGGCAAGAACAAGACACCCCCCCCCCAAAAAAAAACCCAAAACAAAAGAAAAACAACACACCCCAAAACACCAAAAAACAAACAGACCCCTCAAAATAAACAAGAACAAAGCACCCCCCCAAAAAAAACGAACAACAGCATACACAAAAACAGCCAAAAACAAACAGACCCCCCCAAATAAACAGTACTGGAAAAATACCCTGTCTGGCAGTGGGGTTTGTCCAGTATCCCCATCCGCCACTGCAGTGCCTGGAGCAAGAATAAGACACCCCCCCAAAAAAAAACCTACCCAAAAACAAAAGAATAACAACACACCCAAATACAAACAGACCCCCCAAAAATAAACAAGAACAAAGCACCCCCCCTTTTCCCCCTCCCAAAAAATACCCCCAAACAAATCCCAAAACAAAAGAAAAACCACATACACCCAAAAACAAACAAACCCCCCTCCAGAAAAAAAAACCAGAACGGGAAAATACATGTGGAATGCCAAGAATCCCCATCCGCTGACGCTGCAGCGCCTGCGTAGAGAAAAAAAAACACCCCACCCCCAAAAAAAACAAAACAAAAAAAAACATGGGCTGGCAGCAGGCGTGTCTAGCCCATGGGAGGGGTGGGGGGGAATAAAAACCTTCCTCCCCATAATCCTCCCCCCAAAAAATGGGAAAAAAAATCCACAAGCTGGGGCTGTCCAGTATCTGCATTCTGCCATTGACCAGCCTGTTCAGCCCTGGGGAAGGGGCAGCCTGCCTCCGACTATTAAGCCCGGAGAGCGGGGGATCCGGATGAATATTAAGCCCAGGGAGGGACCAGCCACCGGGGACTGGGGGACCAGGGGAGAGGCCCCTCCGCCGACCCACCCGGCAGGCGGAGGCGCTGACTTACGTGCCGAATGGGTTGTCCCCGGCCAAGTCCCTGGGATGGGACACTGCACGCACCACTGGCCCCGCCGGCCGGTGGGTGGTCCCCAGCTGTTCAGCCCTGGGGAAGGGGCAGCCAGCCCCGACTATTAAGCCCGGAGAGCGGGGGCTCCGGCTGAATATTAAGCCCAGGGAGGGATCAGCCACCGGGGTTGGGAGAACCAGGGGAGAGGCCCCTCCGCCGACCCACCCCGCCGGCAGAGGTGCTGACCCTCATGCCGAACCGATTGTCCCCGGCCAAGTCCCAAGGACGGGACACTGCGCGTGCTGCCGGCCGGCGGATGGTCCCCGGCTGTTCAGCCCTGGGGAAGGGGCAGCCGGCCCCCGACTATTAAGCTTGGAGAGCGGGGGCTCTGGCCGAATATTAAGCCCAGGGAGGGACCAGCCACCGTGGACTGGAGGACCAGGGGAGAGTCCCCTTCGCCGACCCACCCCACCGGCGGAGGCGCTGACCCTCGTGCCGAACCGATTGTCCCCGGCCAAGTCCCTTGGACGGGAAACTGCGCGCGCCGCCGGCCCCGCCGGCCGGTGGGTGGTCCCCGGCTGTTCAGCCCTAGGAAAGGGGCAGCAGGCCCCCGACTATTAAGCCTGGACAGCGGGGGCTCTGGCTGATGGGACACTGCGGGCGCCGCCATCCCCGCCGGCCGGCGGGTGGTCCCCGGCTGTTCAGCCCTGGGGATTGTCCCCGGCCAAGTTCCAGTGACGGGACACTGCTTACACCGCAGGTGAGCAAGAAGCTTCGGGTGCGAAGGCACAGGACGCCCCATATGCCCATCCCCGCAGTCAGCCAAATTTTGACTGATTTCGTGGCATTCGGTCATAATATCAGAGATGGTAGCTCAGGCTCCTCTACTTTCTCAGCTTTACACGTGCAGCAAATGTCATCATCAGTAGGCCGACACAAACCTAACCACCAGTGCCCAATATCTCAACCTGACACCAAAGTGAGAAATGATGACAGCAGACCCCCCCACCTCCAAGGTGAAGAGGGTTATGAAAACCTTGCACAGCAATAACGTTCAACCATGGCCAATAAGTAAAGGAACCAGCAAACCTCAGAACCCTGCAGTCACCATCACCAACCTGCAGGGCCTGTCACACACCCCACCACCTAAGTGGGGAAAGCAGTAGCTATCACTCCTATCCAGAATAGAGAGGAGTACAGACAACCTCAATCGAGAGCCCCGTTCCGTGCCACTCACCCACAAGCAGGCATCGGGGAATCCAGCAGCCCTCTGGATCCTGCAGTGATGCGGGAGGAAGCTTCAGACGGGGCAGAGGAGCGGCCAGTGGAGGTGACACCTCCGGCCAACATCACCGCCCTGCAAAGACTGTCCCGCACCCCCACCGCCTAAGGGGGGACGAGGGTGGTTATCACCCCACCTCCAAGATGGAATAGGAACTGGCAACCTCCCGCGACAGCCCCCAGCCATACCGCTCACTCAGCCTCGAGCAACCATCGGGAAATCCGGCAGCCCTCCGGATCCTGCGGTGATGCGGGGGGAGACTTGAGGCGGTGCAACGGCCAGTGGAGGATACCCCCCCAGCCGAAATCACCACCCTGCGGAGCCTGTCCCACACACCGCCGCCTATGGTGGACGAGGGTGGCTGTTACCTCCCCCCCTCCTAGATGGAGGGGGGGCAGACATCCTCAATCCATCCACGACCCGTGCCGCTTGGCCGTCAGCAAGCATTGGGGAATCCGGCAGCACTCCGGATCCTGCGGTGATGCGGGGGGAGGCTGTAGACAGGGCAGAGGAGCAGCCGGTGGAGGTGACACCTCCGGCCGACATCACCCCCCTGCAGAGCCGGTCCCGCACCCCCACCGCCTAAGGGGGGACAAGGGTGGTTATCACCCCACCTCCGAGATGGAATAGGAACTGACAACCTCCCGCGAGAGCCCCCAGCCATACCGCTCACTCAGCCTCGAGCAAGCATCTGGGAATCCGACAGCCCACCGGATCCTGCGGTGATGCGGGGGGAGGCTGCAGACAGGGCGGAGCAGCGACCGGTGGAATTGACCCCTCCGGCCGACATCACCGCCCTGCAGAGCCTGTCCCGCACCCCGTGCCTAAGGTGGACGAGGGTGGCTGTCACATACCCGCCCAGGATGGAGGGGTGGCAGACATCCTCAATCCATCCCCGACCCGTGCCGCTCGGCTGCCAGCAAGCATTGGGGAATCTGGCAGCCCTCCAGATCCTGCGGTGATGCGGGGGTAGGCTGCAGACAAGGTGGAGCAGTGACCGGTGGAGTTGACCCCTCAGGCCGACGTCACCACCCTGCGGAGCTTGTCCCGCACCCCACTGCCTAAGGTGGATGAGGGTGCCTGTCACCTCCCCCCCCTCCGGGATGGAGGGGGGCAGACATCCTCAATCCATCCCCGACCCATGCTGCTCGGCCGCCAGCAAGCATTGGGGAATCCGGTAGCCCTCCGGATCCTGCGGTGATGCGGGGGGAGGCTGCAGACAGGGCGGAGCAGCGACCGGTGGAGTTGACCCCTGCGGCCGACATCACCACCCTGCAGAGCCTGTCCTGCACCCCGCCGCCTAAGGTAGACGAGGGTGGCTGTCACCTCCCCCCCTCTGCGATGGAGGGGGGCAGACATCCTCAATCCATCCCCGACCCGTGTCGCTCGGCCGCCAGCAAGCATTGGGGAATCCGGCAGCCCTCCGGATCCTGCGGTGATGCGGGGGAAGGCTGCAGACAAGGCAGAGGAGCAGCCGGTGGAGGTGACACATCCGACCAACATCACCGCCCTGCGGAGCCTGTCCCGCACCCCTGACGCCTAAGGGGGAACGAGGGTGATTATCACCCCCCCCTCCACAATAGAGGGGGACCTGAAAACCTCCTGTGACAGCCCCCAGCTGTGCCACTCAGCTGAGGGCAAGCATTTTGGGTTACAGCAGACCTCCAGATTCTGCGTTGATGCAGAAGTGTCACAACTGAGGGCCTGAGCTGACGGAAGGCAGCCTCAGTTGTAGGGGCTGAGATGTACCGGAACCTGGGAGGTTGTATCAGACCCCTTGACATGTAAGTAACATGAAGAGAAACCGCCCGAAGGCGTGACCACGACAACTTGAGTAAAAGTCAATGATATTTATTTATGACAAACTCCATGCATCACAGTAGCAGTAAAAAGTAACATAAAAATCAGCAGAGAAATAATAATACAGTTCCTGGGTACTACAGGGTGGCAGGGGCCACAGAGCTCTGGTGGTATGAGACAGTTCTTATTATCTGCAAGTTGGAAAGTCCTTACCAGGCTCAACTGTAGCAATGAGGAAAGCCCAGGGTCGTACCAGCTGGTGTTCCAGGGAAAGCTGGACTGCTGTAGATAAAATGCTGCTGTGGGTACTGGTTAGAACCAGACAGGTGTTGGCACGGAGTGGATACTGGCTGGAACCAGTTAAATAATAAATAAAGCTTGAGAGCGATGCAATGTAGATGAAATGTAGAATTTGAGAGCGGAGAAATAATAATACCGGTGGAGAGTGGTAAACTGCAGAAAGGACACCGGCCCTTTAAGAGAAGCTGTACACTGCTGGAAGCTGAGCTGGAAGCAGGTGATGTTGTAGCTGGAAACAGGTGAGTCCAGAATGGATCGGAGAGTCAGGCTACACCGCAGATGGAATGCTGGTGCGGGTCTCTATAGCAGAAGTCTGGAGACAGGAGCTGGAACCTGGAAGACATTCACAGAAGAGAGACAAACTGGAACTAGGTTTGACAACCAAAGCACTGACGCCTTCCTTGCTCAGGCACAACCTATTTATACCTGCAGCAAGGAAGGCATTGGCTAGGCAATTATGCAAATTAATAATACTGACAACGGATTGGTAGGAAAGATCAGCTGACAGAATCCAAGATGGCTGCGCCCATGCAGACACTTGGAGGGAAGTTTGGATTGTAAACCATGTGGTCTGGAAAACAGTAATGGCGGCGCCGGCCACCGGAGACAGGAGACGCCAGGCTGACAGATGCACATCCGACCACGCGGACACAGCGGAGGCCGCGGCTGACGTAATCGCCACTCAGAATGCAGAAGCTCAGGGACGGCGGCGGAGGCCGCGGGAGACGCCATGCCAGATGTATAAGGCGTTACTGTGACTGCGTCCAGAGAGACAGGAGAGGATGCGGGAATGTGCACATCAGGATAACAGATGGGATCCGGTCCTGGAGCGCTGAGCCAGCCTTAGGAGGCATCTGATAGGTAAGAAATGGCGTCCAGATACCCGGATCGTGACAGCACCCCCCCCTTTAGGAGTGGCCCCAGGACACTTCTTTGGCTTTTGAGGAAACTTGGAATGGAATCTCCGGACCAAGGCAGGAGCATGGACATCAGAAGCATTGGTCCATGAACGTTCCTCAGGGCCATAACCCTTCCAGTCAATAAGATACTGAAGTTGACCGTAACGGTGACGTGAGTCCAGGATCTTGGCCACTTCATACTCAACGCCTCGTTGAGTTTGGACTTTCGGAGTTGGAGGAAGTGAGGAATGAAACTGATTCAAGATTAGCGGTTTCAACAGGGAAACATGGAATGTCCTGGGTATTTTTAAGAAAGGAGGTAACTGGAGTCTGTAAGCAACAGGATTGATGACTTGATCAATTTTAAAAGGACAGATGAAGCGAGGTGCAAACTTCATACTGGGAACTCTCAACCTCAAATTCTTCGTGGATAACCATACCCGATCACCCACCTTGAGAGCAGAACCTGTTCGACGCTTCTTATCCGCAAACTTCTTGTACCTGAACGATGCCTTGAGCAGAGCTGATCGTACGCTCTTCCAGATATTGGCAAACTGATGCAAGGTGATATCCACTGCGGGAACAGAAGTTGCTGGAAGCGGTTGGAACTCAGGGACTTTAGGGTGGAATCCAAAGTTGGTGAAGAATGGTGTTGAAGAAGATGAAGAATGATACTGGTTGTTATGACAGAACTCGGCCCAGGGAAGTAATTGAACCCAGTCATCTTGAGAGGAGGACACATAGATGCGGAGGAAGGACTCCAAGTCCTGATTCACCCTCTCAGTTTGACCATTGGTCTGAGGATGGTAAGCCGTGGAAAACTTTAGCTTGACTTGGAGGACTTGACATAAACTTCGCCAGAATTTGGCTGTGAATTGAACTCCTCGATCTGAGATAATTTCCTCTGGAAGACCGTGGAGTCCGAAGATCTCTTGTATGAATACTTGAGCCAACTTGGAAGCTGACGGAAGACCGGTGAGAGGAATGAAGTGTGCCATCTTGGTGAACCGGTCAACTACCACCCAGATGGTATTGAACTTGTTGCACATGGGCAAATCTGTAATAAAATCCATCGACAAATGGGTCCATGGTCGACGGGGAACAGATAGTGGAACCAGTTGCCCCGCAGGCGACTGGCGGGATACTTTATGTTGGGCACACTTTGGGCAAGATGCAATAAACTCCAAAACGTCCTTTTTCAGAGTTGGCCACCAATAGCACCTAGAGATAAACTCCAGGGTTTTTTGGATACCTGTATGTCCGGCAAAGCGGGAAGCATGGGCCCAATGCATGAGCTTCTTCCTTAGTGTCGGCTTCACAAAACTTTTCCCTGATGGGGGCGTAGAGTCCATCCCTACCGTGGAGAATGCCAACGGATTTATAATAGGATGCTTGTCTGAAGACACTGACTCATTTTCTTGCTCCCATGAGCGGGAAAGGGCATCGGCCTTGCGATTCTGAGAGCCCGGACAGAACTGGAGTTTAAAGTCGAATCTGGAAAAGAAAAGTGCCCATCTGGCCTGACGAGGGTTGAGACATTGTGCGCCTTTTAGATATAGAAGGTTCTTGTGATCTGTAAGTATGGTGATTGAATGAGAAGCTCCCTCCAACAGATATCTCCACTCCTCTAGAGCGAGCTTGATGGCTAGCAACTCCTGGTCGCCAATGGCATAGTTGCGCTCCGCTGGGGAGAACTTCCGGGAGAAGAAACTGCAAGGATGTAAATGGCCATCTTTAGCCCTCTGAGATAACACCGCTCCTACTCCAACGGAGGAGGCATCCACCTCTAAGATGAAAGGAGAGTCGATGTCAGGCTGTTTCAGGACAGGCGCAGAGATGAACCTCTGTTTCAAAAGATGAAAAGCTTGCATGGCTTCTTCAGACCACTTGGATGGGTTAGCACCCTTCTTGGTGAAAGCAGTAATATGCGCCACAATGGTGGAAAAGTCTCGTATAAACTTTCGGTAATAATTGGCGAACCCTAAGAACCTCTGGACCCCTTTGAGGGTTAAGGGTACCGGCCAATTCTGGATTGCTTGTAGTTTCTCAGGATCCATCTCTAGTCCGGAACCGGACACAATGTACCCTAGAAACGGAATGGACTTGATTTCAAAGACGCATTTCTCTAATTTGCAGTAGAGATGATTGACACGGAGACGGGACAGAACCTCCTTTACCCAAAAACGATGTTCCTCTAAATTGTTGGCAAAAATGAGGATATCATCTAGATAGACCACGACATGACGGTATAGAATGTCTCTGAAGATCTCATTGACGAAATGCTGGAAGACAGCTGGAGCATTGCTCAATCCGAAGGGCATGACGAGGTACTCATAATGTCCGTCACGGGTGTTAAATGCGGTCTTCCACTCGTCACCCTCACGGATCCGGATGAGATTGTATGCACCTCTCAAGTCCAGCTTTGTAAAGATGGTAGCTCCGCTAACTCTGTCAAAGAGCTCAGTAATCAGGGGTAAAGGATAGCGGTTCTTGATGGTAATGTCGTTCAAACCTCTGTAGTCGATGCACGGCCGCAGACCACCATCTTTCTTTTTTACAAAGAAGAAGCCTGCGCCGGCTGGAGAAGAAGAAGGTCGAATGAACCCCTTTGCTAGGTTCTCTTTAATGTATTCCTCCATAGAATGCGTCTCAGGCAGAGACAACGGATAAGTTCGGCCTCGAGGTGGAACCTTCCCTGGAACGAGATCAATCGGGCAGTCCCATTCTCTATGAGGAGGAAGGATATCAGCAGAAGCTTTACTGAACACATCCGTGAAATCTTGATATGGAGGAGGTGGAACATCAGACGACCTGGGGGAGGAAGAACAGACAGGCAACACTTTAAACAAACATGTCTCAGCACAGGAGGAACCCCATGCCAGAATTTGCGTAGTCGTCCAATCAATTGTAGGATTGTGAAGACGGAGCCATGGAAGGCCCAGGACCACAGGATGTGTGGCTCTTGGAATCACTAAAAGTGAAATAAGTTCGGAATGAAGAACTCCCACTCTCAGACGAACTGGTAGAGTCCTTAGAGCAATAACTGTATCAAAAATTTTACTGCCATCCACGGCAGTTAAGGAAAAGGAGGAAGGAAGTCTCTCGGTGGGTAGGGACCACCGTTTAACATAGGCTTCGGTAATAAAGTTCCCAGCTGCTCCGGAATCCAGGAGGGCAATGACGTTCTGATAACGTTGAGCAACTTGAAGCGAGACTGGGAGATTACAATCTTGAGGGGATGGAGAGGAGATCATTACTCCTAGCCGGCCCTCTCCTTGGCGAGCTAGGGTCTGGAGTCCCGGACGTTTGGGACAAGCATTAATGGTGTGAGACGGAGCTGCACAATAAAGACAGAGAGACTCGGAGAGACGTCTTCGGCGCTCAGCAGGAGTTAAACGGGAACGGCCAATTTGCATGGGCTCATCTTTAGTTGGTGACAGTTGGCAAAGAGGAGGAGCAGAAGATTTTGGAGCAGATGATCTTCCACGCTCAGTTGCTCTCTCTCTGAAACGTAAGTCAACTTTTGTACAAAGTGAGATTAGCTCATCTAACTTGGAGGGTAAGTCTCTGGTAGCTAACTCGTCTTTAATACACTCAGATAAACCATGCCAGAATGCAGCATACAGGGCCTCGTCGTTCCATGCCAGTTCGGATGCCAGGATCTGGAACTGTATAAGATATTGTCCTACAGAACGTGATCCCTGGCGTAAACGGAGAATCTCAGACGAAGCTGAAGTTACCCGGCCTGGCTCGTCGAAGATGCGCCTGAATGTTGACACGAATGCAGTGTAAGAAGATAGCAGGGTGTCGGACCTCTCCCATAACGGTGATGCCCAATCAAGGGCTGAGCCACTGAGAAGAGAGATGATGTAGGCAATTTTTGTACGGTCACTGGGAAAATTGCCAGGTTGTAGCTCAAACTGAATCTCACACTGGTTGAGAAATCCCCTGCAGAATCTTGGAGAACCGTCAAATTTTGCTGGCGTTGGAAGATGAAGACGTGTAGCAGAAATGGGTAAGGTGGGTGGGGTTATAGCTGGAGTCACTGTGGTTGACGCACCGGACGTGTCTGATCCACGGAGAGAGTTGTCTGAATCCCATTCAGCCGAGTAGAGAGATCCTGGAGACAGTGGATGATGTGGCCCTGTGCAGCCTCCTGATGTTCAAGTCGGGCTGCCAGTTCTTGCATCGGCCTGGCCGCTTGATCCTGGTCTCCGGCTGGATTCATTTGGTCAGTGCTTACTGTCACAACTGAGGGCCTGAGCTGACGGAAGGCAGCCTCAGTTGTAGGGGCTGAGATGTACTGGAACCTGGGAGGTTGTATCAGACCCCTTGACATGTAAGTAACATGAAGAGAAACCGCCCGAAGGCGTGACCACGACAACTTGAGTAAAAGTCAATGATATTTATTTATGACAAACTCCATGCATCACAGTAGCAGTAAAAAGTAACATAAAAATCAGCAGAGAAATAATAATACAGTTCCTGGGTACTACAGGGTGGCAGGGGCCACAGAGCTCTGGTGGTATGAGACAGTTCTTATTATCTGCAAGTTGGAAAGTCCTTACCAGGCTCAACTGTAGCAATGAGGAAAGCCCAGGGTCGTACCAGCTGGTGTTCCAGGGAAAGCTGGACTGCTGTAGATAAAATGCTGCTGTGGGTACTGGTTAGAACCAGACAGGTGTTGGCACGGAGTGGATACTGGCTGGAACCAGTTAAATAATAAATAAAGCTTGAGAGCGATGCAATGTAGATGAAATGTAGAATTTGAGAGCGGAGAAATAATAATACCGGTGGAGAGTGGTAAACTGCAGAAAGGACACCGGCCCTTTAAGAGAAGCTGTACACTGCTGGAAGCTGAGCTGGAAGCAGGTGATGTTGTAGCTGGAAACAGGTGAGTCCAGAATGGATCGGAGAGTCAGGCTACACCGCAGATGGAATGCTGGTGCGGGTCTCTATAGCAGAAGTCTGGAGACAGGAGCTGGAACCTGGAAGACATTCACAGAAGAGAGACAAACTGGAACTAGGTTTGACAACCAAAGCACTGACGCCTTCCTTGCTCAGGCACAACCTATTTATACCTGCAGCAAGGAAGGCATTGGCTAGGCAATTATGCAAATTAATAATACTGACAACGGATTGGTAGGAAAGATCAGCTGACAGAATCCAAGATGGCTGCGCCCATGCAGACACTTGGAGGGAAGTTTGGATTGTAAACCATGTGGTCTGGAAAACAGTAATGGCGGCGCCGGCCACCGGAGACAGGAGACGCCAGGCTGACAGATGCACTTCCGACCACGCGGACACAGCGGAGGCCGCGGCTGACGTAATCGCCACTCAGAATGCAGAAGCTCAGGGACGGCGGCGGAGGCCGCGGGAGACGCCATGCCAGATGTATAAGGCGTTACTGTGACTGCGTCCAGAGAGACAGGAGAGGATTCGGGAATGTGCACATCAGGATAACAGATGGGATCCGGTCCTGGAGTGCTGAGCCAGCCTTAGGAGGCATCTGATAGGTAAGAAATGGCGTCCAGATACCCGGATCGTGACAAGAAGGCTACTGGCAGGATCAACAAGGTAGCTCTCGGTAGCCAGCGGTGACAGGGGGTGAGCCAGCCGCCATCTCGAAATCAGCAGGAAACCCCACAGAGAAGAAGGAGCCACACCAAGCAGGCACCAGCAAGAGGAGTAGGCCCGGTGGATGGCCATCAGTGCGGGCCAAGTGAGAAGTTCAAAGTCAGATGGACAGTGGGGCCTGCTCTGCGTGGTGCCCAGGTGCCAGTGCACATTGAACAGCCCCCAGATAAATGGGGACAGCACCCACTCGATCTCACATTTTTCTCCTCACCCGACAACCCATTCACTAGGAAACCAGTGCAAGCCGCCTAGGGGACAGTTTGGGTAAGCAGCGATTTAAAAAGATCACCTCAGGCCTCCCGACCCAGGTCCCCACCAGTCGAGGCGAGGGTGAGCCGTCGGCCCCCAGGGAACCCCGCTGCCCCCAACCCATCACATCCCGTTCTACACCTGACTGGTTTCATCTTGTCCCGGGGGGGTGAAAGGGTGTAAAAGGTTCATATCGTAATGGGCTGTTCCACTCTCCGGGATACCGCCAATGATACATGGGTAGTCCCAGGCCCACTCAGTGCGCATCTTCCACTGGATCCCTCCAAAGGGGCCTCCCACTCTCCCTTTTTCTACTGACGGATTCCAGTCAGCTTTGCTCAGAGCCTGTGCTTCTCTCTCACGCCATACGAGACTCCCCTTTCTCGCACACTTTCTATCTCACTCTACCTCCATCCTGTCTGGCTCTTCTCTCCGCAGAGCCCCACAGCTGAACCCTTCCGTGCAGCCACCTGCGGCCATTGACAGGCCGCATCATTGGTTCATGGTGGCACTTGTGCAGTTCCCAGGAAATCATGTGCTCCACCAGGGTCCAATGGTGATCTTTTCTAGGTGATGGGGACACTTCCCAGCACCCCTGGTGTTGTCAGGCACCTGCTGGGCTGATAGACAGAGCAGACCATTCTGACTGAAGTCAGAAACAAGGCCCACCCAGCTCTGGCCAAGAGCACTGGGCGGAAATTTGGGGGCTAGTAAACCCTTACAGTGGAGGGTTTCCAGGCACCCGTGGGCAGAAGGAGGGCCTTGTTCGCCTGGAGCTGGCCGGGAATGCTTGGGTTCCGGCCAAGCGAATGGCCCTTCCCGCCAGGCGCAGGGAGCCACATCGATCGGGTTTGCAGGACAAAGAAAAGAGGACCTTCTATCGAGTACCCATCTTTTCCCCAGCTGGACTCTATTCTCATCCTGTGAATCTCTCAGTTGGGTTCTCTTGAACGTAGCAGGACAGGTGATGCGCGCAACACTTTTGCAGTACACTCTCCTATTTTCCCCAGGCTCTTGGAACCACTCACAGCCTGAGGGTTCAGCCATACACACTCATCAGCATGACTTCCACAAATTGCAGTAACCAGTTCAGCACATTGGGGGCGCTGCTCCCAGGAATAGGGAGCCAGGCCAAGCCCGGTCAGCAGGCTCCAACCAATGCCCGGAGGAGCCCCATTTCGGCCTCGGAGGGGAGATCAGAGGAGCGAAAGACTGCAAGTCCCGGTGGGACTGCACTTCCGCCATCTTCCACAGGGGGGCGCTGCACCAGGTGTGAGGGAGCCAGGCCAAGCCCGGTATCCAGGCTACAACCGATGCCCGGAGGAGCCCCATTTTGCCCTCGGAGGGGAGGTCGGAGGAACGGGAGACTGGAAGTCCCGGTGAGACTGCGCTTCCCCCATCTGCCACAGGGGGCGCTGCACCAGGGGAAAGGGAGCCGGCCCAAGCCCGGTCCGCAGGCTCCAATTGATGCCCGGAGGAGCCCCATTTCAGCCTCGGAGGGGAGATCGGAGGAACGAAAGACTGGAAGTCCCGGTGGAACTGCGCTTCCCCCGTCAGCCACAGGGGGCGCTGCACCAGGGGAGAGGGAGCTGGTCCAAGCCCAGTCCACGGGCTCCAACCGATGCCCGGAGGAGCCCCATTTCAGCATCGGAGCCCTGGCTGGGTTGCCTCTGAAAGGGAAGAAGACCTCTCTCTATTGTTCAGCCTGTATCCAGTCTCTGAGCTCCAAGGCATTTTTGTCACAGATCCTTTGGGGTAATTCCAAGTTGATCGCAGTAGGATATTTTTTAGCAGTTGGGCAAAACCATGTCCACTGCAGGGGAGGCAGATATAACATGTGCAGAGAGAGTTAGATTTGGGTGGGTTATTTTATTTCTGTGCAGGGTAAATACTGGCTGATTTATTTTTACACTGCAAATTAGATTGCAGATTGAACACACCACACCCAAATCTCTCTCACTTTGGACATGTTAAATCTGCCTCTCCTGCAGTGCACATGGTTTTGACCAATTGCTAACAGAATTCCTGCTGCAATCAACTTGGAATTACTCCCCTTATCTGCAGTTCCAGCATCTCATCCACATCACCATCCCCTAAGGATCTGGCCATATCAATATGCCCGAGGGGTTCTTTTCAGGGTAGCAGATCGGGTGGAGCGCGCGTCATTCTAATGGGCCATGCTCAGATTTTACCCTAGCTCCTGGAAACGTGTCCAGGCACGAGGGATGCACGTCCACACTCATTTGGGGGAGTTCCAGAATGGGAAATTCAACACTTTTTATCGAGATAAGTCGAATAGCTCCTCCCCAGCACCCGTGAAAATGATAAGAAGGGCCCCGGCTAGAGCCCGTACTGAGGAAAGTGGGAGGGGGCACGTGCGGTGCCCCCCCTTGGCCGCCGGGTGGAACTGCAACGAGCCCCAAAAATTATGGGAAGGCACCCCGGGTTCCCAAAATTACAGGGAGGCGCCCTGACTGCTGCTCCTGCAGGGGGCAGAGGGAGGGGGCATGTGCCGCGCCCCCCGGTGGCCACCGGGTGGAACTGCAGCGGAGCCCCAAAATTATTGGAAGGCGTGCCGGGTCCCCAAAATTATGGGGAGGCGCCCTGTCTTCTGCTCCTGCAGGGGGCAGACGGAGGGGCATGTGCGGCCGCCCCCGGTGGCCACCGGGTGGAACTGCAGCGGGGCCCTAAAAATTATGGTAAAGGCACCCCGGGTCCCCAAAAATATGGGGAGGCACCCTGACTGCTGCTCCTGCAGGGGGCAGAGGGAGGGGGCACACGCGGCGCCCCCCGGTGGCCGCCGGGTGGAAATGCAGCAGGCCCCAAAATTATCTGGAGGCGCCCCGGGTCCCCAAAATTATGGAGAGGCACCCTATCTGCTGCTACTGCAGGGGGCAGATGGAGGGGGCACATGCGGCGCCCCCCGGTGGCAACCAGGCGGAACTGCAGTGGGGCCCTAAAAATTATGGGAAGGCACCCTGACTACTGCTCCTGCAGGGGGCAGAGGGAGGGGGCACGTGCGGTGCCCTCCCGCCGGGAGGAGCTGCAGCGGGGCCCCAAAATTATTGGAAGGTGCATCGGGTCCACAAAATCATGGGAAGGCGCCCTGTCTGCTGCACCTGCAGGGGGAAGATGGAGGGGGCACGTGCGGCACCCCCCGGTGGCCGCTGGGCAGAACTGCAGCGGGGCCCCAAAAATTATGGGAAGGCATCCTGACTGCTGCTCCTGCAGGGGGCAGAGGAAGGGGGCATGCACGGCACCCCCCGGTGGCCACCGGGCGGAACTGCAGCGAGCCCCAAAATTAATGGAAGGTGCATCGGGTCCCCAAAATTATGGGGAGGCACCCTGTCTGCTGCTCCTGCAGGGGCAGATGGAGGGGGCACATGCAGCATCCCCTGGTGGCCGCTGGGCAGAACTACAGCGGGGCCCCAAAAATTATGAGAATGCACCTTGTTCCCCAAAATTACGGAGAGGCACCCTGGCTGCTGCTCCTGCAGGGGGGTGATGGAGGGGGCATGTGCGGTGCCCCCCGGTTGCCGCCGGGCAAAACTGCAACAGAGACCCAGAATTATTGAATGGCGCCCCGGGTCACCAAAACTAAAGGGAGGTGCACTGTCTGCTGCTCCTGCAGGGGCACACTTGGCACCCCCTGGTGGCCACCTGGTGGAACTGCAGTGGGCCCCCAAAATTATTAGAAGGCCTCCTGGATCCCCAAAATTACAGGGAGGCACCTTGTCTGCTGCTCCTTAAGGGAAAGGGGGAATGCGCGGAACCCCTGGTGGCTGCCTGGTGGAACTGCTGTGGGCCCCTAAAATATATAAATCTATGTTTTTTTTAGAGAATCAATCAGTTGCTTTAATACATAATCTGCATTGCACACACATACACACAGTATGGTCTGGCAAATGTGATTCTCGAGGACATGCCCGATTTTGATGCTGGGTAGTTGGGACATGCCCTTACTATCACCTCCTGGGGTCTGACTTGTGGGGACCTCATTTCAGGTCACTACCATGTTGAAAGTCCCTCCAGTGTTGGTGTGCTGTCCGGTCTGTGTCCCCATAAGGATAGGAATACGAGTGCACACACACACAGACACACACTCACAAACAATGACAATAGAATTTAAAAAAAAAACAAAGACAAAAAACTATACAGACTTTTAAATAACTACACAAGTATGACAAGACTACTTACACACACAGTACAGCACTCACCAATTGCAAAGAGCCACCTCAAAACCGCCAAAAACTCCTATCAACTCTCCAACACCAAACACAACTTCCTCTCACCTCGCCACTAGCTAAACCCACGAGGTTAGAGTGGTTTGGAGCAGTTTTATAGTAATGAGCACAGACACTCCTCCATCACGAATCAAACCAATCACGGACGAGTGACAAAAACGAAACTTAGAAAAAAAACGCGGCTGGGAACAGAAAAACACTGCCGTAACTGAAAAATGACACATTAAAAAAAAACAGACAACACGGCCGCAAAAACACAAAATCGGCCGCATTCTACCTTGTAAAAACGCGAATGACATCGACATCGAAAAATGGAAATAATCAAAATATGACAGCATAGTAAATGAGACGTAATAAATTCAAAAAGTTGCAAATTCACACATTCGATGTCATTCATGTTTAATCTCCCTCCAAATCGGTACAAATACGAATTTTAGTAAATATACCCCTTTAAGTCTATCCTGGGGCACACTTGTCAAACATTATTAATAAAATATAACTTTTAATATTCACAATTAGAATAGATCATCTCACAAAGCGACATGGCGACATGTGAAAATTGTAATCATAAACTTTTGGTGCAGTAATCAAGATTTGTATTCACAAACTTTTTGATACGATAATCCAATGTATCATAGCTAAATATATGCGGTATTGAAATACCAAACAATCTCTCTATACTCACACCTTAACCACCACACAATTGCAAACAAATGACAGATATCAATAGTGCCTTTTAATTAGTATCATAATTTCCATATAAAATATCTGTGTTGAGTTTGTATGAACTCTCCATCAGCACAATATCAATCATAAGGAAAGAGATTTTTACAAACATATAGGCAGCATTGATCTAAACATCAGAGTTGATTTATTATGGCTTTTTAAGAAACTCTCTCTATGTAAAATCCGAAAAAGCACATTCAAGCAATTACTAAAATTCATTAAACCACAATGGTCTGGATATCAAAGCAAAGATATAAGAATCTTTTTATAAGAGCCAATGGGCCAAATGCAGACCTGATAACTTCTGTGCATTTTCGCACAGCAGCCGATCTGGTCTGAACTGTGCATACTCTGGTGCCGCAGTGCGGCGGCACATACCAGACAACCGACGGCTGTCTCAGCCTTGTCAATCATGAATAGGCAGTTGCTGGGCATGAGGGGGTGGGCTGGGAAATGTATTGCCACCATTTTAGGGGAACGAACCAGGTAATGCAGGGCCACGGCGGCTGAGTGTATTTTCGCTTTGCAAGTGTGCAATCGCATATGCAGTCGTGCACTACAAAAAAGTTTTGTGCAGTTTCTGAGTTGCCCAGAACTTACTCAGCCACTGATTACTTCAGCCTGTTCGTGTCTGGAATTGATGTCAGACACCCACCCTGCAAACGCTTGGACACGCCTGCGTTTTTCCAAATACTCCCAGAAAACAGTCTGTTGCCACCCACAAATGCCTTATTCCTGTCAATCTCTTTGCGATCGGCTCTGCAAATGGATTCTTCATTAAATCCATCGCTCAGCAATGATCTACTGTGTACCTGTACAACGTGCATGCACATTGTGGTGCATACGCATGCGCAGTTTTGACCTGATAGCACCGCAGCTAAAAAAAAAACAAACTAGCGTACGATCAGGTCAGAATGATCCCCATGGTTTTGCCCATCTGTTAACAAAATTGGCTGCTACAATCAGCTCTGAATTACCCCCTCTAGAATCTTTCTCTCAGACTTTCTGCTTACTCAGTTTCTGAAAATGCCACCTGCTGTCTGAGAAGTGGTACTGCACTATATTTCAGATGATTCACACATGGCCTGCCATTTATGTCTTAGGAGGGAAGATTATCTAGTGCCATGAATGGCAGGTCATGACACTTTTTTCAGAAAGGTAATCGTGGACACTTCTGTACCTCTTCTGCTCAATTCCTTATCTAGTCCCCCAGAGGGTTATTAGTCAAATACATTCTGTGTTGCTTAGATATATTTGGAAGAAGAAACTTCCCCGAATAGCGTTTAGCCGATTAACTAGAGCACGGAAATTTGGCGGTCTTGAGGTTCCTGACTTAATGAAATACCAACTTGCTTGCCTTGTAGCACAAATAAGCGATTGGGCTTTACCTGCAGATGGGAAACAGTGGGTAGACTTAGAGAAATAGCTCTATCCTTATGTTCTGTTAATAGACTGATTGTGGATTCCGATCCAACAGAGGCTGATCTCACACACTGCTCCATGTGCTGTCTTAGATTCCTATAAAGCGTGGGATACCTTAGTGGTTTCATCTAAAACTGTCTCTCTACATTCCCGAAAAACTGTCTCTGTCTGCTCTCTCGGGCCTAATCCCGGACTCAAATCTTTCTAAATGGATATCTTGTGTTGTTGACATGATTTCTGAGTTTGTAAATGGTACAATTACTCTGTTTAATACTTTACAGTCACTATAACCTCCCTCTAGAGAACTATTTTCTTACACTCATATTGTTCATTGGATTATGGTCTGCAGGTCCAATACTCTTGCCACCCCCCACCATTTTAGCATCTAGTAACTCCAGAGGCTCTATAATATTCTGGTATGCTCTGGGGTTCAGCTCTAAGTGGAAACTAAATCACCCATACAACTTAAATGGGAAGCAGATTTAAATTGCTCACTTACCCAGCAACAATGGGAGTTGATTTATCTCTCGTCACATACTATGTCCAAATGTACCAATCATGTAGAAATGCACTTCAAACTATTGCACGGCCTCTACTTTACTCCAGCCAAGTTACATAAGATTTGGCCTGAGGTATCCAAACTATGCTGGAGGAACTGTATGGAGATAGGAGATATATTCCATATTTTTTGGACATGTCCTATAATCCGTAAACTCTGGAGTGATGTTTTTACTCTTGCTTCCGCAGTTCTCCATATCTCTCTTGAAGAATCACCTTCAGTTGCCTTATTACATATTTATCCAAAAGAGCTGTCTAATTCAGATAATTATGTTTTAGGCCACATTTTCATTGCCACTAGGGCAGCGATAGCCCAGGATTGGAAGAGCACCTCTCCTCCAACACTTCTGAAATTTGCCCGGAAGATCCACCAACCCTTTCAAATGGAGACCTTTGGTATACCTTACTCCTTTGATGCTAATTACGCTCTAGTTAAATGGTTCAGGTGGCATGAGTATTCGACATTGCAGGAAGGGGCTAATTTAATTCAGGAACCAGATTGACCATATGAAGTGGAATTGTAGAGTTCCTAACCATATTACTGTTTGTGTTTAGACTCCATATTGTTCCTGTTTTCTATGTGTGATGTATTGTATTTATTTCATGTATGTGTAACTGATTTGGAATTTGGACTCTGGACTCCCCCATCCTATTTCTTTATATTTTTTACTTCTTGTTTTTTTCCCTAATTTCCCCCATTCTTCATTCTGTATCCCTCCTCCTTCCGTGGTTCACGGACCTAAGCTCTCAATAAAAAACTATTGATGCAAAAAAAAGGGACTCAAACACAAGATCTTCTGATTAAAAGTCAGACATCTTATGCTCCTGAGGAAGCTAGCATCCATTAGACCAGCGAAACACGTTGAGCCTTTCCTTGTAGGACCACAAGTACCAGCACCCATATCCACCTCCTGGCATTATTTGGACCCATCAGCATCCACTGGATCAAATTCCGACACAAGTTTTTCTACAGACCCGGACTAATCCCCAATTGCCATCTGGACTCCATTTGCATGGGACTCCTAGGGGACTCTATCCGGAAGCACGTCTGGTAAAAAGCTATACACGAAATAACTTGTGGGCAAATGTGGATTAGTGTCCTAGCCAGGAATTGTGGACATTTGAATTGAAAGGGTTAATACTTTGTGGCTTCCTACAGTGTTCATTTTTTAATGTTGTTGTTTTATCCGTGAGAGATAAGAAAATCTCCTAGATAAATTCATTAAAGATATATTTTATATTTTTTATATATATTTTGTTATTGAATTTCAGCCGGCGCCAGTACTTTTCTTTCTCTTCATATATATATTTCTAAGGGAATTGACCTTCCCTGTACAGGCTGCCGTTGACAGCGCACTCTATTTGTATATTTATCTTATGCATTAGGCCACATAGTCATTGCTAAAATGTTTTTTAACACTTTTGAAAGTGTAGTAACATTAATATTCAAGTAAATAAATTTGTTTTGTTTCTTTTTCTTTTATTATTTCCCTGCATTGTACCACATGCAAGTCATTAAGATTTATGCAATAAGTCAGTATTATCTGTCATACTGAAACATTTTAACTCATGTAAAGCTACTTTATAATTTACGTTGCGTCCATCCTTATACCTTATCAGTTGATTCATTGTTAAAGTGCTTCTCTTTTCAGAGAAAGTTTGATCTAATAGTGAATGTATTATTGAGACAATCCAACTTTAGACAACGGCATTGGGTATACACTATACATAAAAACACTATATTGAGTGCTGATTGTACTAAAAAACATATTTTCCTATTGGGTGGGCTGGATTCCTTTCCATACTTTCGGCTGCTACTATAGTGAATAATCCATGTACAGATGGAGGCTCCCTTATCTTTGCCATGTCTCCACCTAAACCGAGGTTTAGTCACATCTGGGCGATAGCTTAGGTTGCTGAGTTTATACACGGATAGGTGCGTTGAGGCAGGACTACATACTTAGCATGCAACACAGAGCTCCACCATTAGGTGGCTAATGCTCCACTAAACCAGTACTTTAGAGTGAATAGCAGCGGATTGATCTACAAGCTCTGGTAAATAGTCAGTGACGACTGTAATGTTAATGCACTGTAAACTGTACACAGACCAATGGCTAGACTGAGAGTAAAAAAAAATAGACTTTCAGTGGGTGGCGCATCCAAGATGGCCATGTTTTAGCTGAGCTCTGTCTAACCACGTTCCATCCATTGCCATCTGCCCTGATTTTCCCTGAATTGCTTTCCCCACTGCACGGGGATAACTTCCTCACACTTGGAGGAACCCGGCAACATCTTTCTTGATGGGATAAACTCTATGTGAGCCCTGTTCCCCAGAGTCAGGCTCGCGATCGGGCCACTGCATGGTGGGTGATTACGTCCTCTAACTCCTACATTCGAGCTGCCTCGCCTAGAAGACCACGTCTAGATATAAATAAGGGCTACAACTCTGTTCCTTTTATCTACCGCCCGCTATTTGCCTGCTGGGGCTGAAGACACAGCTGATCTGAGCTGCTCTCGGAAGCCTGGGATGGAGATGCGGGGATGGGTGTAATTGGTGGCAGTGAAACACACACCTGCAGTGAGCAATCCCTGCTTGATTATCTGCAGCGTCCAGGGCAGTGTGTCGGCATTGATCATCAGAGCAAGACAGCAGGGAGATCCAGCGGACTGAGGATACACATGCTCCTGACTGCCCTATTGCTGGTTCCTCCAGGAGACTGGCTACTGATTGCTGTCTGGATACTTCCCGTGTAGGTCCGCTGAGTCTATTGCCTACTCTGCTGCTTTGCTTGTGTGGGAGTGACTGCACAGTGACTTGCTGGGCTCCTGCAGGTGAATGTACATTCCTCCTTGCCTGTGCCCAGGTCTGCTGACCCCTGCTTCCTGCTTTTGGAGTTCCACTGATGCTGCCTATGAAACTGAGAGGCTTCCTGCTGCCCAGCTGAGTGTTCAGTGTGGGGTCACTGCTGCCTGGCATCGAGGATCCTGGAGGTAGTCCTGGTGGCTGTAGGTGCCTCGGTGAATCACTGAATCCCACAATTACTAATCTGGGTTGTCTCCCCTAAACTAATTAACACTGCTGACTTCCTATCCTTGATCCTCTGGCTTGATCACAACCCTCCTTGTGTGTGCCCCCTTTCCTCTGAATTACCTATCTTCCCTAACCTTCCATACATTGCCCTACTTGTTCCCCCCTCCTCCCCCTTCTACTCTTTAACACAACTCCTTCACCACCCACAGGGCTCATTTTTCTGGTCTAAGTGGAACACATTGGCTACACTGGACTGTGTTTATATATTGTAATACTCTCCCCTAGTGGAACACTTATCATAATTTACAACCCCTGATCTAGGGGCCCAAGCATCTCCTCTATATGTACTCTGATTTCATATTGTGAGTTACAGATATTTGGTAGTCTCTTTACTGTGGGTGAGCTTCTGCTGCCATCTACTTGCAAAATTGGACAATTGTCTGAAACCACATATATTATTAATGTCACTTGTTATTACTGTTCCAGTTAATTTGATATAGGTAGGCTTACACTGCCATTTGCTGGTACTATTGAAAAACGACCTAGTTTTAGGAATAATGGGGGTCATTCCAAAATTCTTCACTCATTGCCGATTTTTGCAATGGAGCGATTAAGGCGAAAATGCGCATGCGCTAAGTATTTTAGCTCAAAACTTACTAGACTTACTCACGTCCGAACTAATAATTTTCATTGTTGAAGTGATCGGAGTGTGATTGACAAGAAGTGGGTGTTTCTGGGCGGAAACTGGCCATTTTCTGGGAGTGTGTGGAAAAACGCATGCGTGCCAGGATAAAACGCGAGAGTGTCTGGAGAAACGGGGGAGTGGCTGGCCGAACGCAGGGCATGTTTGTGACGTCAAACCATGAAAGAAATGGTTTGAGCTGATAGCAGTGTAGGAGTAAGTCTCGAGCTACTCAGAAACTGCTAAGAATTTTCTATTCGCAATTCTGCTAATCTTTCATTCGCAATTCTGCTAAGCTAAAATACACTCCCAGAGGGCGGCGGCCTAGTGTGTGCAGTGCTGCTAAATTCTGCTAGCGAGGGAACAATATCTATTATCACTTTTTCTCACTGTGCTCAGTTTTTTTTGGACATAAGTGAGCATACGCTGCCATTTACTGACGACATTGAATAATAACTAAGGTTCACAAACATTATAATTTATTATTACTGTGTTTTTGATATTCTCCCCCCACCCCACATATGAAAGGTAACAATGTAGCTATATTTTTGCCTACTCCATTCCTCTCTGGTTCCATTTGATTTCATCATACCATTTATGGGGTGTTGCATTTTTTCTCTAATGTGAAAGGAAAAGAAGAGGAAAATTTTCTTTTTTTTCATATCCCTTACCATCACTACTGTCTAATTGGTGATGATTTCCTGTGAACTCTGCTCTAGCTCTCTTGCTTGTAATAATATTCCTTGTTCCCCGCATTTGATGGATAAGCTCTTATTTTCATCTACGAATTTTCATCTACAATTCATCAATTGCCTCTCCCACTAGTGTCAATATGGCACATGGAAAGAATAAACGGGGAAATGCTTCCACACCACTGACACAACCCACATCCGCTGCAATTGAGGATAGTCAACCTCTAAGCCAATCTGACCCTACTACCCATTTGACTCAAACTGCACAGGAGATCTTATGAGTTCCCCATGCCACATATTGACAAAAGCTAGATGAATTTAAATTATCTTTTCAATCTACTGTCAAAGAGGTCACCGCTAACACTTCTAGGATAGCCGACCTTGAACAACGAGTTAGTAATATTGAAGATTCAACATTATCTATGCAATCCAATACCGACTCATCTGTAGCGATGATTCAAGAGCTACAAGACAAACTTACTGAATAGTTTAAAGACCAAAGGGTTAGAGATTCTTCACTTTGAATAATGGTTGATCTGATTTCATTATTATATTTCAAACTTAAGATGTTATCTTTATGTAAATATATATACACTTAGATGACAAACTTTGATCCAAGAATAATTTTAATTATTGATTCTGAAAAAAAAAAAATGTTTAGTATTCCACAATACCCAGCCTAGAATTTTGAGAAACCTTAAATCAACTTAAAGATACATTGACTGCTGTGCAATCTACAAAGTTTGCTAAATAGTTTAAAGACCAAAGGTTTTGAGATATTTTACTTTGAGCTGTGTTTGTTCTGATTTCATTATTATATTCCTTACAAAATATTTCATCTTAATGAAAAAAATACAGTATAAACAAATAACATTGAATCCAATGACCATGAAGGGACTCAAATCCTCAATCTTCTGATCCAAAGTCAGACACCTTATCCATTAGGCCATGGGGTCACTGTTTTTCAGATTATTAACATCTAAGAAAGTATAGTAACATAAAGATTCAAGTAAAAACATATTTGTTTTGTTTCTTTGAGAAACATGTTTTGGATAAACTTACACTCAAATGACAAACTTTAATCCAACAATAATTTCAATTATTAATTCTGAATAAAAGTAATATTGTTTAGTATTCTACAATACCCAAGTCAAGAAGTTTGAGAAATCTTAAACAAACTGAGAAATATATTTAATGGTTAATGTGCAATCTACAAAGTTTACTGATTAGTTTAAAGACCAAAGGGTTACAGATTCTTCACTTTGAATCATGTTTGATCTGATTTAATTATTATATTCCAAACTTAAGATATTATCTTTATGTAAAAATATATACACTCAGATGACAAACTTTGATCCAACAATAATTTTAATTATTGATTCTGAAAGAAAATAATAATGTTTAGTATTCCACAATACCTAAGCCTAGAATTTTGAGAAACCTTAAATCCACTTAAAGATACGTTGACTGCTGTGCAATCTACAAAGTTTGCTAAATAGTTTAAAGACCAAAGGTTTTGAGATATTTTACTTTGAGCTGTGTTTGTTCTGATTTCATTATTATATCCCTTACAAAATATTTCATCTTAATGAAAAAAATACAGTATAAACAAATAACATTGAATCCAATGACCATGAAGGGACTCGAACACTCAATCTTCTGACCCGAAGTCTGACACCTTCTCCATTAGGCCACGTGGTCACTGCTGTGTGAGTGATTAATGCCTAAGAAAGTATAGTAACAAAGATTCAAGTAAAAAAACATTTGTTTTGTTTCTTTGAGACAAATGTTTTGGAAAATCTTACACTCAGATGACAAACTTTAATCCAACAATAACTTCAATTATTAATTCTGAATAAAAGTAATATTGTTTAGAATTCTACAATACCCAAGTCAAGAAGTTTGAGAAATCTTAAACAAACTGAGAAATATATTTAATGGTTGATGTGCAATCTACAAAGTTTACTGAATAGTTTAAAGACCAAAGGGTTAGAGATTCTTCACTTTGAATCATGGTTGATCTGATTTCATTATTATATTTCAAACTTAAGATGTTATCTTTATGTAAATATATATACACTTAGATGACAAACTTTGATCCAACAATAATTTTAATTATTGATTCTGAAAGAAAATAATAATGTAAAGTATTCCACAATACCCAAGCCTAGAATTTTGAGAAACCTTTAATCAACTTAAAGATACATTGACTGCTGTGCAATCTACAAAGTTTGCTAAATAGTTTAAAGACCAAAGGGTTTGAGATATTTTACTTTGAGCTGTGTTTGTTGTGATTTCATTATTATATTCCTTACAAAATATTTCATCTTAATGAAAAAAATACAGTACAAACAAATAACATTGAATCCAATGACCATGAAGGGATTCAAACACTCAATCTTCTGACACAAAGTCAGTCGCCTTATTCATGAAGCCACGTGGTCTCTGTTTTGTTAACAATTAACGCCTAAGAAAGTATAGTAACAAAGATTCAAGTAAAAAACATTTGTTTTGTTTCTTTGAGACAAATGTTTTGGATAATCTTACACTCAGATGACAAACTTTAATCCAACAATAATTTCAATTATTAATTCTGAATAAAAGTAATATTGTTTAGTATTCTACAATACCCAAATCAAGAAGTTTAAGAAATCTTAAACAAACTGAGAAATATGTTTAATGGTTGATGTGTAATCTACAGAGTTTACTGATTAGTTTAAAGACCAAAGGGTTAGAGATTCTTCACTTTGAATCATGTTTGATCTGATTTCATTATTTATATTCCAAACTTAAGATGTTATCTTTATGTAAAAATATATACACTTAGATGACAAACTTTGATCCAACAATAATTTTAATTATTGATTCTGAAAGAAAATAATAATGTTTAGTGTTTCACAATACCCAAGCCTAGAATTTTGAGAAACCTTAAATCAACTTAAAGATACATTGACTGCTGTGCAAAATACAAAGTTTGCTAAATAGTCTTAAGAACAGAGGTTTTGAGATATTTTACTTTGAGCTGTGTTTGTTCTGATTTCATTATTATATTCCTTACAAAATATTTCATCTTAATGAAAAAAAATAGTATAAACAAATGACATTGAGTCCAATGACCATGAAGGGACTCGAACCCTCAATTTTCTGATCAGAAGTCAGACGCCTTATCCATTAGGCCACGTGGTTACTATTTGTCAACAGTTTAATGCCTAAGAAAGTATAGTAACATAAAGATTTAAGTAAAAAACATATTTGTTTTTTTCTATGAGACAACTGTTTTGGATAATCTTACACACAGATGACAAACTTTAATCCAACAATAATTTCAATTATTAATTCTGAATAAAACTAATATTGTTTAGTATTCTTCAATATCCCATTCAAGAAGTTTGAGAAACTTTAAACAAACTGAGAAATATATTTAATGGTTGATGTGCAATCTACAAAGTTTCCTGAATAGTTTAAAGACCAAAGGGTTAGAAATTCTCCTTTTGAATCATGTTTGATCTGATTTCATTATTATAATCCAAACATAAGATGTTATCTTTATGTAAAAATATATACACTTAGATGACAAACTTTGATCCAACAATAATTTTAATTATTGAGTATGAAAGAAAATAATTATGTTTAGTATTCCACAATACCCAAGCCTAGAATTTTGAGAAACCTTAAATCAACTTAAAGATACATTGACTGCTATGCAATCTACAAAGTTTGCTAAATAGTTTAAAGAACAAAGGTTTTGAGATATTTTACTTTGAGCAGTGTTATGATTTCATTATTATATTCCTTACAAAATATTTCATCTTAATGAAAAAAATACAGTATAAACAAATAACATTGAATCCAATGACCACGAAAGGACTCGAACCCTCAATCTTCAGATCCGAAGTCAGACGCCTTATCCATTAGGCCACGTGGTCACTGTCCGTCCAAAGCTTAACGCCTAAGAAAGTATAGTAATATAAAGATTCAAGTAAAAAACATATTTGTTTTGTTTCTTTGAGACAACTGTTTTGGATAATCTTACACACAGATGACAAACTTTAATCCAACAATAATTTAAATTATTAATTCTGAATAAAACTAATATTGTTTAGTATTTTACAATACCCCATTCAAGAAGTTTGAGAAACCTTAAACAAACTGAGAAATATATTTAATGGTTGATGTGCAATCTACAAAGTTTACTGAATAGTTTAAAGACCAAAGGGTTAGAGATTCTTCACTTTGAATCATGTTTGATCTGATTTCATTATTATTTTCCAAACATAAGATGTTATCTTTATGTAAAAATATATACACTTAGATGACAAACTTTGATCCAACAATAATTTTAGTTATTGATTCTGAAAGAAAATAATAATGTTTAGTATTCCACAATACCCAAGCCTAGAATTTTGAGAAACCTTAAATCAACTTAAAGATACATTGACTGCTGTGCAATCTACAAAGTTTGCTAAATAGTTTAAAGACCAAAGGTTTTGAGATATTTTACTTTGAGCTGTGTTTGTTCTGATTTCATTATTATATTCCTTACAAAATATTTCATCTTAATGAAAAAAATACACTATAAACAAATGACATTGAATCCAATGACCACAAAGGGTATCAAACCCTCAATCTTCTAATCCAAAGTCAGATGCCTTATCCATTAGGCCACGCGGTAACAATTTGTCAACCGTTTAATGCCTAAGAAAGTATAGTAACATAAAGATTCAAGTAAAAAACATTTGTTTTTTTCTTTGAGACAACTGTTTTGGATAATCTTACACACAGATAACAAACTTTAATCCAACAATAATTTCAATTATTAATTCTGAATAAAACTAATATTGTTTAGTATTCTACAATACCCCATTCAAGAAGTTTGAGAAACCTTAAACAAACTGAGAAATATATTTAATGGTTGATGTGCAATCTACAAAGTTAACTGAATAGTTTAAAGACCAAAGGGTTAGAAATTCTTCACTTTGAATCATGTTTGATCTGATTTAATTATTATATTCCAAATATAAGATGTTATCTTTATGTAAAAATATATACACTTAGATGACAAACTTTGATCCAACAATAATTTTAGTTATTGATTCTGAAAGAAAATAATAATGTTTAGTATTCCACAATACCCAAGCCTAAAATTTTGAGAAACATTAAATCAACTTAAAGATACATTGACTGCTGTGCAATCTACAAAGTTTGCTAAATAGTTTAAAGAACAAAGGTTTTGAGATATTTTACTTTGAGCTGTGTTTGTTCTGATTTCATTATTATATTCCTTACAAAATATTTCATCTTAATGAAAAAAAATACAGTATAAACAAATAACATTGAATCCAATGACCACGAAGGGACACGAACCCTCAATTTTCTGATCCGAAGTCAGTTGCCTTATCCATTAGGCCATGTGGTCACTATCTAGCCAAATATTAACGCCTAAGAAAGTATAGTAATATAAAGATTCAAGTAAAAAACATATTTGTTTTGTTTCTTTGAGACAACTGTTTTGGATAATCTTACACACAGATGACAAACTTTAATACAAAAATAATTTCAGTTATTAATTCTGAATAAAACTAGTATTGTTTAGTATTCTACAATACCCCATTCAAGAAGTTTGAGAAACCTTAAACAAACTGAGAAATATATTTAATGGTTGATGTGCAATCTACAAAGTTTACTGAATAGTGTAAAGACGAAAGGGTTAGAGATTCTTCACTTTGAATTATGTTTTATCTGATTTCATTATTATTTTCCAAACATAAGATGTTATCTTTATGTAAAAATATATACACTTAGATGACAAACTTTGATCGAACAATAATTTTAATTATTGATTCTGAAAGAAAATAATTATGTTTAGTATTCCACAATACCCAAGCCTAGAATTTTGAGAAACCTTAAATCAACTTAAAGATACATTGACTGCTGTGCAATCTACAAAGTTTGCTAAATAGTTTAGAGAACAAAGGTTTTGAGATATTTTACTTTGAGCTGTGTTTGTTCTGATTTCATTATTATATTCCTTACAAAATATTTCATCTTAATGAAAAAAATACAGTATAAACAAATAACATTGAATGCAATGACCACGAAGGGACTCGAACCCTGAATATTCTGATCCGAAGTCAGACGCCTTATCCATTAGGCCACGTGGTCACTGTCTGTCCAAAGATTAACGCCTAAGTAAGTATAGTAATATAAAGATTCAAGTAAAAAACATATTTGTTTTGTTTCTTTGAGAAAACTGTTTTGGATAATCTTACACACAGATGACAAACTTTAATCCAACAATAATTTAAATTATTAATTCTGAATAAAACTAATATTGTTTAGTATTCTACAATACCCCATTCAATAAGTTTGAGAAACCTTAAACAAACTGAGAAATATATTTAATGGTTGATGTGCAATCTACAAAGTTTACTGAATAGTTTAAAGACCAAAGGGTTAGAGATTCTTCACTTTGAATCATGTTTGATCTGATTTCATTATTATTTTCCAAACATAAGATGTTATCTTTATGTAAAAATATATACACTTAGATGACAAACTTTGATCCAACAATAATTTTAGTTATTGATTCTGAAAGAAAATAATAATGTTTAGTATTCCACAATACCCAAGCCTAGAATTTTGAGAAACCTTAAATCAACTTAAAGATACATTGACTGCTGTGCAATCTACAAAGTTTGCTAAATAGTTTAAAGACCAAAGGTTTTGAGATATTTTACTTTGAGCTGTGTTTGTTCTGATTTCATTATTATATCCCTTACAAAATATTTCATCTTAATGAAAAAAATACAGTATAAACAAATAACATTGAATACAATGATCATGAAGGGACTCGAACCCTCATTCTTCTGACCCGAAGTCTGACGCCTTCTCAATTAGGCCACGTGGTCACTGCTTTGTGAGTGATTAATGCCTAAGAAAGTATAGTAACAAAGATTCAAGTAAAAAAACATTTGTTTTGTTTCTTTGAGACAAATGTTTTGGAAAATCTTACACTCAGATGACAAACTTTAATCCAACAATAACTTCAATTATTAATTCTGAATAAAAGTAATATTGTTTAGAATTCTACAATACCCAAGTCAAGAAGTTTGAGAAATCTTAAACAAACTGAGAAATATATTTAATGGTTGATGTGCAATCTACAAAGTTTACTGAATAGTTTAAAGACCAAAGGGTTAGAGATTCTTCACTTTGAATCATGTTTGATCTGATTTCATTATTATTTTCCAAACATAAGATGTTATCTTTATGTAAAAATATATACACTTAGATGACAAACTTTGATCCAACAATAATTTTAGTTATTGATTCTGAAAAAAAATAATAATGTTTAGTATTCCACAATACCCAAGCCTAGAATTTTGAGAAACCTTAAATCAACTTAAAGATACATTGACTGCTGTGCAATCTACAAAGTTTGGTAAATAGTTTAAAGACCAAAGGTTTTGAGATATTTTACTTTGAGCTGTGTTTGTTCTGATTTCATTATTATATCCCTTACAAAATTTTTCATCTTAATGAAAAAAATACAGTATAAACAAATAACATTGAATACAATGATCATGAAGGGACTCGAACACTCATTCTTCTGACCCGAAGTCTGACGCCTTCTCCATTAGGCCACGTGGTCACTGCTTTGTGATTGATTAATGCCTAAGTAAGTATAGTAACAAAGATTCAAGTAAAAAAACATTAGTTTTGTTTCTTTGAGACAAATGTTTTTGGAAAATCTTACACTCAGATGACAAACTTTAATCCAACAATAACTTCAATTATTAATTCTGAATAAAAGTAATATTGTTTAGAATTCTACAATACCCAAGTCAAGAAGTTTGAGAAATCTTAAACAAACTGAGAAATATATTTAATGGTTGATGTGCAATCTACAAAGTTTACTGAATAGTTTAAAGACCAACGGGTTAGAGATTCTTCACTTTGAATCATGGTTGATCTGATTTCATTATTATATTTCAAACTTAAGATGTTATCTTTATGTAAATATATATACACTTAGATGACAAACTTTGATCCAAGAATAATTTTAATTATTGATTCTGAAAAAAAAATAATGTTTAGTATTCCACAATACCCAGCCTAGAATTTTGAGAAACATTAAATCAACTTAAAGATACATTGACTGCTGTGCAATCTACAAAGTTTGCTAAATAGTTTAAAGACCAAAGGTTTTGAGATATTTTACTTTGAGCTGTGTTTGTTCTGCTTTCATTATTATATTCCTTACAAAATATTTAATCTTAATGAAAAAAATACAGTATAAACAAATAACATTGAATCCAATGACCACGAAGGGACGCGAACCCTCAATCTTCTGATCTGAAGTCAGACGCCTTCTCAATTAGGCCACGTGGTCACTGCTTTGTGAGTGATTAATGCCTAAGAAAGTATAGTAACAAAGATTCAAGTAAAAAAACATTTGTTTTGTTTCTTTGAGACAAATGTTTTGGAAAATCTTACACTCAGATGACAAACTTTAATCCAACAATAACTTCAATTATTAATTCTGAATAAAAGTAATATTGTTTAGAATTCTACAATACCCAAGTCAAGAAGTTTGAGAAATCTTAAACAAACTGAGAAATATATTTAATGGTTGATGTGCAATCTACAAAGTTTACTGAATAGTTTAAAGACCAAAGGGTTAGAGATTCTTCACTTTGAATCATGTTTGATCTGATTTCATTATTATTTTCCAAACATAAGATGTTATCTTTATGTAAAAATATATACACTTAGATGACAAACTTTGATCCAACAATAATTTTAGTTATTGATTCTGAAAGAAAATAATAATGTTTAGTATTCCACAATACCCAAGCCTAGAATTTTGAGAAACCTTAAATCAACTTAAAGATACATTGACTGCTGTGCAATCTACAAAGTTTGCTAAATAGTTTAAAGACCAAAGGTTTTGAGATATTTTTCTTTGAGCTGTGTTTGTTCTGATTTCATTATTATATCCCTTACAAAATATTTCATCTTAATGAAAAAAATACAGTATAAACAAATAACATTGAATACAATGATCATGAAGGGACTCGAACACTCATTCTTCTGACCCGAAGTCTGACGCCTTCTCCATTAGGCCACGTGGTCACTGCTTTGTGATTGATTAATGCCTAAGTAAGTATAGTAACAAAGATTCAAGTAAAAAAACATTAGTTTTGTTTCTTTGAGACAAATGTTTTTGGAAAATCTTACACTCAGATGACAAACTTTAATCCAACAATAACTTCAATTATTAATTCTGAATAAAAGTAATATTGTTTAGAATTCTACAATACCCAAGTCAAGAAGTTTGAGAAATCTTAAACAAACTGAGAAATATATTTAATGGTTGATGTGCAATCTACAAAGTTTACTGAATAGTTTAAAGACCAACGGGTTAGAGATTCTTCACTTTGAATCATGGTTGATCTGATTTCATTATTATATTTCAAACTTAAGATGTTATCTTTATGTAAATATATATACACTTAGATGACAAACTTTGATCCAAGAATAATTTTAATTATTGATTCTGAAAAAAAAAAAATGTTTATTATTCCACAATACCCAGCCTAGAATTTTGAGAAACATTAAATCAACTTAAAGATACATTGACTGCTGTGCAATCTACAAAGTTTGCTAAATAGTTTAAAGACCAAAGGTTTTGAGATATTTTACTTTGAGCTGTGTTTGTTCTGCTTTCATTATTATATTCCTTACAAAATATTTAATCTTAATGAAAAAAATACAGTATAAACAAATAACATTGAATCCAATGACCACGAAGGGACGCGAACCCTCAATCTTCTGATCTGAAGTCAGATGCCATATCCATTAGGCCACATGGTCACCAATTTTCAAAAAAGGAACGCCTAAGAAAGTATAGTAACATAAAAATTCAAGTAAAAAACATATTTGTTTTGTTTTGTTTGAGACAAATGTGTTTGATAAACTTACACTCAGTGAATAAACTTTAATCCAACAATAATTTCAATTATTAATTCTGAATAAAAGTAATATTGTTTAGTATTCTACAATATCCAAGTCAAGAAGTTTGAGAAACCTTAAACAAACTGAGAAATATATTTAATGGTTGATGTGCAATCTACAAAGTTTACTGAATAGTTTAAAGACCAAAGGGTTAGAGATTCTTTACTTTGAATCATGTTTGATCTGATTTCATTATTATATTCCAAACATAAGGTGTTATCTTTATGTAAAAATATATACACTTAGATGACAAACTTTGATCCAACAATAATTTTAATTATTGATTCTGAAAGAAAATAATAATGTAAAGTATTCCACAATACCCAAGCCTAGAATTTTGAGAAACCTTTAACCAACTTAAAGATACATTGACTGCTGTGCAATCTACAAAGTTTGCTAAATAGTTTAAAGACTAAAGGGTTTGAGATATTTTACTTTGAGCTGTGTTTGTTGTGATTTCATTATTATATTCCTTACAAAAGATTTCATCTTAATGAAAAAAATACAGTATAAACAAATAACATTGAATCCAATGACCATGAAGGGATTCAAACCCTCAATCTTCTGACACAAAGTCAGACGCCTTATCCATGAAGCCACGTGGTCACTGTTTTGTTAACAATTAACGCCTAAGAAAGTATAGTAACAAAGATTCAAGTAAAAAACATTTGTTTTGTTTCTTTGAGACAAATGTTTTGGATAATCTTACACTCAGATGACAAACTTTAATCCAACAATAATTTCAATTATTAATTCTGAATAAAACTAATATTGTTTAGTATTCTTCAATACCCCATTCAAGAAGTTTGAGAAACCTTAAACAAACTGAGAAATATATTTAATGCTTGATGTGCAATCTACAAAGTTTACTGAATAGTTTAAAGACCAAAGGGTTAGAAATTCTCCTTTTGAATCATGTTTGATCTGATTTCATTATTATATTCCAAATATAAGATGTCATCTTTATGTAAAAATAAATACACTTAGATGACAAACTTTGATCCAACAATAATTTTAGTTATTGATTCTGAAAGAAAATAATAATGTTTAGTATTCCACAAAACCCAAGCCTAGAATTTTGAGAAACCTTAAATCAACTTAAAGATACATTGACTGCTGTGCAATCTACAAAGTTTGCTAAATAGTTTAAAGAACAATGGTTTTGAGATATTTTACTTTGAGCTGTGTTTGTTCTGATTTCATTATTATATACCTTACAAAATATTTAATCTTAATGAAAAAAATACAGTATAAACAAATAACATTGAATCCAATGACCACGAAGGGACTCGAACCCTCAATCTTCAGATCCGAATTCAGGCACCTTATCCATTAGGCCACGTGGTCACTGTCTAGCCAAAGATTAACGCCTAAGAAAGTATAGTAATATAAAGATTCAAGTGAAAAACATATTTGTTTTGTTTCTTTGAGACAACTGTTTTGGATAATCTTACACACAGATGACAAACTTTAATACAACAATAATTTCAGTTATTAATTCTGAATAAAACTAATATTGTTTAGTATTCTACAATACCCCATTCAAGAAGTTTGAGAAACCTTAAACAAACTGAGAAATATATTTAATATTTGATGTGCAATCTACAAAGTTTACTGAATAGTTTAAAGACCAAAGGGTTAGAGATTCTTCACTTTGAATCATGTTTGATCTGATTTCATTATTATTTTCCAAACATAAGATGTTTTCTTTATGTAAAAATATATACACTTAGATGACAAACTTTGATCCAACAATAATTTTAGTTATTGATTCTGAAAGAAAATAATAATGTTTAGTATTCCATAATACCCAAGCCTAGAATTTTGAGAAACCTTAAATCAACTTAAAGATACATTGACTGCTGTGCAATCTACAAAGTTTGCTAAATAGTTTAAAGACCAAAGGTTTTGAGATATTTTACTTTGAGCTGTGTTTGTTCTGATTTCATTATTATATTCCTTACAAAATATTTCATCTTAATGAAAAAAATACAGTATAAACAAATGACATTGAATCCAATGACCACGAAGGGACTCGAACCCTCAATCTTCTAATCCGAAGTCAAACGCCTTATCCATTAGGCCACATGGTCACTATTTGTCAGCAGTTTAATGCCTAAGAAAGTATAGTAACATAAAGATTCAAGTAAAAAACATATTTGTTTTTTTCTTTGAGACAACTGTTTTGGATAATCTTACACACAGATGACAAACTTTAATCCAACAATAATTTCAATTATTAATTCTGAATAAAACTAATATTGTTTAGTATTCTACAATACCCCATTCAAGAAGTTTGAGAAACCTTAAACAAACTGAGAAATATATTTAATGGTTGATGTGCAAGCTACAAAGTTTACTGAATAGTTTAAAGACCAAAGGGTTAGAAATTCTTCACTTTGAATCATGTTTGATCTGATTTCATTATTATATTCCAAATATAAGATGTTATCTTTATGTAAAAATGTATACACTTAGATGACAAACTTTGATCCAACAATAATTTTAGTTATTGATTCTGAAAGAAAATAATAATGTTTAGTATTCCACAATACCCAAGCCTAGAATTTTGAGAAACATTAAATCAACTTAAAGATACATTGATTGCTGTGTAATCTACAAAGTTTGCTATATAGTTTAAAGAACAAAGGTTTTGAGATATTTTACTTTGAGCTGTGTTTGTTCTGATTTCATTATTATATTCCTTACAAAATATTTCATCTTAATGAAAAAAAATACAGTATAAACAAATAACATTGAATCCAATGACCACGAACCCTCAATTTTCTGATCCGAAGTCAGTTGCCTTATCCATTAGGCCACGTGGTCACTGTCTAGCCAAAGATTAACGCCTAAGAAAGTATAGTAATATAAAGATTCAAGTAAAAAACATATTTGTTTTGTTTCTTTGAGACAACTGTTTTGGATAATCTTACACTCAGATGACAAACTTTAATCCAACAATAATTTCAATTATTAATTCTGAATAAAACTAATATTGTTTAGTATTCTACAATACCCCATTCAAGAAGTTTGAGAAACCTTAAACAAACTGAGAAATATATTTAATGGTTGATGTGCAATCTACAAAGTTTACTGAATAGTTAAAAGACCAAAAGGTTAGAGATTCTTCACTTTGAATAATGTTTGATCTCATTTCATTATTATAATCCAAACATAAGATGTTATCTTTATCTAAAAATATATACACTTAGATGTCAAACTTTGATCCAACAATAATTTTAGTTATTGATTCTGAAAGAAAATAATAATGTTTAGTATTCCACAATACCCAAGCCTAGAATTTTGAGAAACCTTAAATCAACTTAAAGATACATTGACTGCTGTGCAATCTACAAAGTTTGCTAAATAGTTTAAAGAACAAAGGTTTTGAGATATTTTACTTTGAGCTGTGTTTGTTCTGATTTCATTATTATATTCCTTACAAAATATTTAATCTTAATGAAAAAAATACAGTATAAACAAATAACATTGAATACAATGACCACGAAGGGACTCGAACCCTCAATCTTCTGATCCGAAGTCAGACGCCTTATCCATTAGGCCACGTGGTCAATGTCTGTCTAAAGATTAACGCCTAAGAAAGTATAGTAATATAAAGATTCAAGTAAAAAACATATTTGTTTTGTTTCTTTGAGACAACTGTTTTGGATAATCTTACACTCAGATGACAATCTTTAATCCAGCAATAATTTCAATTATTAATTCTGAATAAAACTAATATTGTTTAGTATTCTACAATACCCCATTCAAGAAGTTTGAGAAACCTTAAACAAACTGAGAAATATATTTAATGGTTGATGTGCAATCTACAAAGTTTACTGAATAGTTTAAAGACCAAAGGGTTAGAGATTCTTCACTTTGAATCATGTTTGTTCTGATTTCATTATTATAATCCAAACATAAGATGTTATCTTTATGTAAAAATATATACACCTAGATTACAAACTTTGATCCAACAATAATTTTAGTTATTGATTCTGAAAGAAAATAATAATGTTTAGTATTCCACAATACCCAAGCCTAGAATTTTGAGAAACATTAAATCAACTTAAAGATACATTGATTGCTGTGTAATCTACAAAGTTTGCTAAATAGTTTAAAGAACAAAGGTTTTGAGATATTTTACTTTGAGCTGTGTTTGTTCTGATTTCATTATTATATTCCTTACAAAATATTTAATCTTAATGAAAAAAAATACAGTATAAACAAATAACATTGAATCCAATGACCACGAAGGGACACGAACCCTCAATTTTCTGATCCGAAGTCAGTTGCCTTATCCATTAGGCCACGTGGTCACTGTCTAGCCAAAGATTAACGCCTAAGAAAGTATAGTAATATAAAGATTCAAGTAAAAAACATATTTGTTTTGTTTCTTTGAGACAACTGTTTTGGATAATCTTACACACAGATGACAAACTTTAATACAACAATAATTTCAGTTATTAATTCTGAATAAAACTAATATTGTTTAGTATTCTACAATACCCCATTCAAGAAGTTTGAGAAACCTTAAACAAACTGAGAAATATATTTAATGGTTGATGTGCAATCTACAAAGTTTACTGAATACTTTAAAGACCAAAGGGTTAGAGATTCTTCACTTTGAATCATGTTTGATATGATTTCATTATTAAAATCCAAACATAAGATGTTATCTTTATGTAAAAATATATACACCTAGATGACAAACTTTGATCCAACAATAATTTTAGTTATTGATTCTGAAAGAAAATAATAATGTTTAGTATTCCACAATACCCAAGCCTAGAATTTTGAGAAACCTAAAATCAACTTAAAGATACATTGACTGCTGTGCAATCTACAAAGTTTGCTAAATATTTTAAAGAACAAAGGTTTTGAGATATTTTACTTTGAGCTGTGTTTGTTCTGATTTCATTATTATATTCCTTACAAAATATTTAATCTTAATGAAAAAAATACAGTATAAACAAATAACATTGAATACAATGACCACGAAGGGACTCGAACCCTCAATCTTCTGATCCGAAGTCAGACGCCTTATCCATTAGGCCACGTGGTCAATGTCTGTCTAAAGTTTAACGCCTAAGAAAGTATAGTAATATAAAGATTCAAGTAAAAAACATATTTGTTTTGTTTCTTTGAGACAACTGTTTTGGATAATCTTACACTCAGATGACAATCTTTAATCCAGCAATAATTTCAATTATTAATTCTGAATAAAACTAATATTGTTTAGTATTCTACAATTCCCCATTCAAGAAGTTTGAGAAACCTTAAACAAACTGAGAAATATATTTAATGGTTGATGTGCAATCTACAAAGTTTACTGAATAGTTTAAAGACCAAAGGGTTAGAGATTCTTCACTTTGAATCATGTTTGTTCTGATTTCATTATTATAATCCAAACATAAGATGTTATCTTTATGTAAAAATATATACACCTATATTACAAACTTTGATCCAACAATAATTTTAGTTATTGATTCTGAAAGAAAATAATAATGTTTAGTATTCCACAATACCCAAGCCTAGAATTTTGAGAAACCTAAAATCAACTTAAAGATACATTGACTGCTGTGCAATCTACAAAGTTTGCTAAATAGTTTAAAGAACAAAGGTTTTGAGATATTTTACTTTGAGCTGTGTTTGTTCTGATTTCATTATTATATTACTTACAAAATATTTAATCTTAATGAAAAAATACAGTATAAACAAATAACATTGAATGCAATGACCACGAAGGGACTCGAATCCTCAATCTTCTGATCCGAAGTCAGACGCCTTATCCATTAGACCACGTGGTCAATGTCTGTCCAAAGATTAACGCCTAAGAAAGTATAGTAATATAAAGATTCAAGTAAAAAACGTATTTGTTTTGTTTCTTTGAGACAACTGTTTTGGATAATCTTACACTCAGATGACAAACTTTAATCCAACAATAATTTCAATTATTAATTCAGAATAAAACTAATATTGTTTAGTATTGTACAATACCCCATTCAAGAAGTTTGAGAAACCTTAAACAAACTGAGAAATATATTTAATGGTTGATGTGCAATCTACAAAGTTTACTGAATAGTTAAAAGACCAAAAGGTTAGAGATTCTTCACTTTGAATCATGTTTGATCTGATTTCATTATTATAATCCAAACATAAGATGTTATCTTTATCTAAAAATATATACACTTAGATGTCAAACTTTGATCCAACAATAATTTTAGTTATTGATTCTGAAAGAAAATAATAATGTTTAGTATTCCACAATACCCAAGCCTAGAATTTTGAGAAACCTTAAATCAACTTAAAGATACATTGACTGCTGTGCAATCTACAAAGTTTGCTAAATAGTTTAAAGAACAAAGGTTTTGAGATATTTTACTTTGAGCTGTGTTTGTTCTGATTTCATTATTATATTCCTTACAAAATATTTAATCTTAATGGAAAAATATACAGTATAAACAAATAACATTGAATACAATGACCACGAAGGGACTCGAACCCTCAATCTTCTGATCCAAAGTCAGATGCCTTATCCATTAGGCCACGTGGTCAATGTCTGTCTAAAGATTAACGCCTAAGAAAGTATAGTAATATAAAGATTCAAGTAAAAAACATATTTGTTTTGTTTCTTTGAGACAACTGTTTTGGATAATCTTACACTCAGATGACAATCTTTAATCCAGCAATAATTTCAATTATTAATTCTGAATAAAACTAATATTGTTTAGTATTCTACAATACCCCATTCAAGAAGTTTGAGAAACCTTAAACAAACTGAGAAATATATTTAATGGTTGATGTGCAATCTACAAAGTTTACTGAATAGTTTAAAGACCAAAGGGTTAGAGATTCTTTACTTTGAATCATGTTTGATCTGATTTCATTATTATATTCCAAACATAAGGTGTTATCTTTATGTAAAAATATATACACTTAGATGACAAACTTTGATCCAACAATAATTTTAATTATTGATTCTGAAAGAAAATAATAATGTAAAGTATTCCACAATACCCAAGCCTAGAATTTTGAGAAACCTTTAACCAACTTAAAGATACATTGACTGCTGTGCAATCTACAAAGTTTGCTAAATAGTTTAAAGACTAAAGGGTTTGAGATATTTTACTTTGAGCTGTGTTTGTTGTGATTTCATTATTATATTCCTTACAAAATATTTCATCTTAATGAAAAAAATACAGTATAAACAAATAACATTGAATCCAATGACCATGAAGGGATTCAAACCCTCAATCTTCTGACACAAAGTCAGACGCCTTATCCATGAAGCCACGTGGTCACTGTTTTGTTAACAATTAACGCCTAAGAAAGTATAGTAACAAAGATTCAAGTAAAAAACATTTGTTTTGTTTCTTTGAGACAAATGTTTTGGATAATCTTACACTCAGATGACAAACTTTAATCCAACAATAATTTCAATTATTAATTCTGAATAAAACTAATATTGTTTAGTATTCTTCAATACCCCATTCAAGAAGTTTGAGAAACCTTAAACAAACTGAGAAATATATTTAATGCTTGATGTGCAATCTACAAAGTTTACTGAATAGTTTAAAGACCAAAGGGTTAGAAATTCTCCTTTTGAATCATGTTTGATCTGATTTCATTATTATATTCCAAATATAAGATGTCATCTTAATGTAAAAATAAATACACTTAGATGACAAACTTTGATCCAACAATAATTTTAGTTATTGATTCTGAAAGAAAATAATAATGTTTAGTATTCCACAAAACCCAAGCCTAGAATTTTGAGAAACCTTAAATCAACTTAAAGATACATTGACTGCTGTGCAATCTACAAAGTTTGCTAAATAGTTTAAAGAACAATGGTTTTGAGATATTTTACTTTGAGCTGTGTTTGTTCTGATTTCATTATTATATACCTTACAAAATATTTAATCTTAATGAAAAAAATACAGTATAAACAAATAACATTGAATCCAATGACCACGAAGGGACTCGAACCCTCAATCTTCAGATCCGAATTCAGGCACCTTATCCATTAGGCCACGTGGTCACTGTCTAGCCAAAGATTAACGCCTAAGAAAGTATAGTAATATAAAGATTCAAGTAAAAAACATATTTGTTTTGTTTCTTTGAGACAACTGTTTTGGATAATCTTACACACAGATGACAAACTTTAATCCAACAATAATTTCAGTTATTAATTCTGAATAAAACTAATATTGTTTAGTATTCTACAATACCCCATTCAAGAAGTTTGAGAAACCTTAAACAAACTGAGAAATATATTTAATGGTTGATGTGCAATCTACAAAGTTTACTGAATAGTGTAAAGACCAAAGGGTTAGAGATTCTTCACTTTGAATCATGTTTGATCTGATTTCATTATTATTTTCCAAACATAAGACGTTATCTTTATGTAAAAATATATACACTTAGATGACAAACTTTGATCCAACAATAATTTTAATTATTGAGTATGAAAGAAAATAATTATGTTTAGTATTCCACAATACCCAAGCCTAGAATTTTGAGAAACCTTAAATCAACTTAAAGATACATTGACTGTTGTGCAATCTACAAATTTTGCTAAATGGTTTAAAGACCAAAGGTTTTGAGATATTTTACTTTGAGCTGTGTTTGTTCTGATTTCATTATTATATTCCTTACAAAATATTTCATCTTAATGAAAAAAATACACTATAAACAAATGACATTGAATCCAATGACCACGAAGGGACTCGAACCCTCAATCTTCTAATCCGAAGTCAGACGCCTTATCCATTAGGCCACATGGTCACTATTTGTCAACAGATTAATGCCTAAGAAAGTATAGTAACATAAAGATTCAAGTAAAAAACATTTGTTTTTTTTCTTTGAGACAACTGTTTTGGATAATCTTACACACAGATGACAAACTTTAATCCAACAATAATTTCAATTATTAATTCTGAATAAAACTAATATTGTTTAGTATTCTACAATACCCCATTCAAGAAGTTTGAGAAACCTTAAACAAACTGAGAAATATATTTAATGGTTGATGTGCAATCTACAAAGTTTACTGAATAGTTTAAAGACCAAAGGGTTAGAAATTCTTCACTTTGAATCATGTTTGATCTGATTTAATTATTATATTCCAAATATAAGATGTTATCTTTATGTAAAAATATATACACTTAGATGACAAACTTTGATCCAACAATAATTTTAGTTATTGATTCTGAAAGAAAATAATAATGTTTAGTATTCCACAATACCCAAGCCTAAAATTTTGAGAAACATTAAATCAACTTAAAGATACATTGACTGCTGTGCAATCTACAAAGTTTGCTAAATAGTTTAAAGAACAAAGGTTTTGAGATATTTTACTTTGAGCTGTGTTTGTTCTGATTTCATTATTATATTCCTTACAAAATATTTCATCTTAATGAAAAAAAATACAGTATAAACAAATAACATTGAATCCAATGACCACGAAGGGACTCGAACCCTGAATATTCTGATCCGAAGTCAGACGCCTTATCCATTAGGCCACGTGGTCACTGTCTGTCCACAGATTAACGCCTAAGTAAGTATAGTAATATAAAGATTCAAGTGAAAAACATATTTGTTTTGTTTCTTTGAGACAACTGTTTTGGATAATCTTACACACAGATGACAAACTTTAATACAACAATAATTTCAGTTATTAATTCTGAATAAAACTAATATTGTTTAGTATTCTACAATACCCCATTCAAGAAGTTTGAGAAACCTTAAACAAACTGAGAAATATATTTAATGGTTGATGTGCAATCTACAAAGTTTACTGAATAGTTAAAAGACCAAAAGGTTAGAGATTCTTCACTTTGAATCATGTTTGATCTGATTTCATTATTATTTTCCAAACATAAGATGTTTTCTTTATGTAAAAATATATACACTTAGATGACAAACTTTGATCCAACAATAATTTTAGTTATTGATTCTGAAAGAAAATAATAATGTTTAGTATTCCATAATACCCAAGCCTAGAATTTTGAGAAACCTTAAATCAACTTAAAGATACATTGACTGCTGTGCAATCTACAAAGTTTGCTAAATAGTTTAAAGACCAAAGGTTTTGAGATATTTTACTTTGAGCTGTGTTTGTTCTGATTTCATTATTATATTCCTTACAAAATATTTCATCTTAATGAAAAAAATACAGTATAAACAAATAACATTGAATCCAATGACCATGAAGGGATTCAAACCCTCAATCTTCTGACACAAAGTCAGACGCCTTATCCATGAAGCCACGTGGTCACTGTTTTGTTAACAATTAACGCCTAAGAAAGTATAGTAACAAAGATTCAAGTAAAAAACATTTGTTTTGTTTCTTTGAGACAAATGTTTTGGATAATCTTACACTCAGATGACAAACTTTAATCCAACAATAATTTCAATTATTAATTCTGAATAAAACTAATATTGTTTAGTATTCTTCAATACCCCATTCAAGAAGTTTGAGAAACCTTAAACAAACTGAGAAATATATTTAATGCTTGATGTGCAATCTACAAAGTTTACTGAATAGTTTAAAGACCAAAGGGTTAGAAATTCTCCTTTTGAATCATGTTTGATCTGATTTCATTATTATATTCCAAATATAAGATGTCATCTTTATGTAAAAATAAATACACTTAGATGACAAACTTTGATCAAACAATAATTTTAGTTATTGATTCTGAAAGAAAATAATAATGTTTAGTATTCCACAAAACCCAAGCCTAGAATTTTGAGAAACCTTAAATCAACTTAAAGATACATTGACTGCTGTGCAATCTACAAAGTTTGCTAAATAGTTTAAAGAACAATGGTTTTGAGATATTTTACTTTGAGCTGTGTTTGTTCTGATTTCATTATTATATACCTTACAAAATATTTAATCTTAATGAAAAAAATACAGTATAAACAAATAACATTGAATCCAATGACCACGAAGGGACTTGAACCCTCAATATTCAGATCCGAATTCAGGCACCTTATCCATTAGGCCACGTGGTCACTGTCTAGCCAAAGATTAACGCCTAAGAAAGTATAGTAATATAAAGATTCAAGTGAAAAACATATTTGTTTTGTTTCTTTGAGACAACTGTTTTGGATAATCTTACACACAGATGACAAACTTTAATACAACAATAATTTCAGTTATTAATTCTGAATAAAACTAATATTGTTTAGTATTCTACAATACCCCATTCAAGAAGTTTGAGAAACCTTAAACAAACTGAGAAATATATTTAATGGTTGATGTGCAATCTACAAAGTTTACTGAATAGTTTAAAGACCAAAGGGTTAGAGATTCTTCACTTTGAATCATGTTTGATCTGATTTCATTATTATTTTCCAAACATAAGATGTTTTCTTTATGTAAAAATATATACACTTAGATGACAAACTTTGATCCAACAATAATTTTAGTTATTGATTCTGAAAGAAAATAATAATGTTTAGTATTCCATAATACCCAAGCCTAGAATTTTGAGAAACCTTAAATCAACTTAAAGATACATTGACTGCTGTGCAATCTACAAAGTTTGCTAAATAGTTTAAAGACCAAAGGTTTTGAGATATTTTACTTTGAGCTGTGTTTGTTCTGATTTCATTATTATATTCCTTACAAAATATTTCATCTTAATGAAAAAAATACAGTATAAACAAATGACATTGAATCCAATGACCACGAAGGGACTCGAACCCTCAATCTTCTAATCCGAAGTCAAACGCCTTATCCATTAGGCCACATGGTCACTATTTGTCAGCAGTTTAATGCCTAAGAAAGTATAGTAACATAAAGATTCAAGTAAAAAACATATTTGTTTTTTTCTTTGAGACAACTGTTTTGGATAATCTTACACACAGATGACAAACTTTAATCCAACAATAATTTCAATTATTAATTCTGAATAAAACTAATATTGTTTAGTATTCTACAATACCCCATTCAAGAAGTTTGAGAAACCTTAAACAAACTGAGAAATATATTTAATGGTTGATGTGCAAGCTACAAAGTTTACTGAATAGTTTAAAGACCAAAGGGTTAGAAATTCTTCACTTTGAATCATGTTTGATCTGATTTCATTATTATATTCCAAATACAAGATGTTATCTTTATGTAAAAATGTATACACTTAGATGACAAACTTTGATCCAACAATAATTTTAGTTATTGATTCTGAAAGAAAATAATAATGTTTAGTATTCCACAATACCCAAGCCTAGAATTTTGAGAAACATTAAATCAACTTAAAGATACATTGATTGCTGTGTAATCTACAAAGTTTGCTATATAGTTTAAAGAACAAAGGTTTTGAGATATTTTACTTTGAGCTGTGTTTGTTCTGATTTCATTATTATATTCCTTACAAAATATTTCATCTTAATGAAAAAAAATACAGTATAAACAAATAACATTGAATCCAATGACCACGAACCCTCAATTTTCTGATCCGAAGTCAGTTGCCTTATCCATTAGGCCACGTGGTCACTGTCTAGCCAAAGATTAACGCCTAAGAAAGTATAGTAATATAAAGATTCAAGTAAAAAACATATTTGTTTTGTTTCTTTGAGACAACTGTTTTGGATAATCTTACACTCAGATGACAAACTTTAATCCAACAATAATTTCAATTATTAATTCTGAATAAAACTAATATTGTTTAGTATTCTACAATACCCCATTCAAGAAGTTTGAGAAACCTTAAACAAACTGAGAAATATATTTAATGGTTGATGTGCAATCTACAAAGTTTACTGAATAGTTAAAAGACCAAAAGGTTAGAGATTCTTCACTTTGAATCATGTTTGATCTCATTTCATTATTATAATCCAAACATAAGATGTTATCTTTATCTAAAAATATATACACTTAGATGTCAAACTTTGATCCAACAATAATTTTAGTTATTGATTCTGAAAGAAAATAATAATGTTTAGTATTCCACAATACCCAAGCCTAGAATTTTGAGAAACCTTAAATCAACTTAAAGATACATTGACTGCTGTGCAATCTACAAAGTTTGCTAAATAGTTTAAAGAACAAAGGTTTTGAGATATTTTACTTTGAGCTGTGTTTGTTCTGATTTCATTATTATATTCCTTACAAAATATTTAATCTTAATGAAAAAAATACAGTATAAACAAATAACATTGAATACAATGACCACGAAGGGACTCGAACCCTCAATCTTCTGATCCGAAGTCAGACGCCTTATCCATTAGGCCACGTGGTCAATGTCTGTCTAAAGATTAACGCCTAAGAAAGTATAGTAATATAAAGATTCAAGTAAAAAACATATTTGTTTTGTTTCTTTGAGACAACTGTTTTGGATAATCTTACACTCAGATGACAATCTTTAATCCAGCAATAATTTCAATTATTAATTCTGAATAAAACTAATATTGTTTAGTATTCTACAATACCCCATTCAAGAAGTTTGAGAAACCTTAAACAAACTGAGAAATATATTTAATGGTTGATGTGCAATCTACAAAGTTTACTGAATAGTTTAAAGACCAAAGGGTTAGAGATTCTTCACTTTGAATCATGTTTGTTCTGATTTCATTATTATAATCCAAACATAAGATGTTATCTTTATGTAAAAATATATACACCTAGATTACAAACTTTGATCCAACAATAATTTTAGTTATTGATTCTGAAAGAAAATAATAATGTTTAGTATTCCACAATACCCAAGCCTAGAATTTTGAGAAACATTAAATCAACTTAAAGATACATTGATTGCTGTGTAATCTACAAAGTTTGCTAAATAGTTTAAAGAACAAAGGTTTTGAGATATTTTACTTTGAGCTGTGTTTGTTCTGATTTCATTATTATATTCCTTACAAAATATTTAATCTTAATGAAAAAAAATACAGTATAAACAAATAACATTGAATCCAATGACCACGAAGGGACACGAACCCTCAATTTTCTGATCCGAAGTCAGTTGCCTTATCCATTAGGCCACGTGGTCACTGTCTAGCCAAAGATTAACGCCTAAGAAAGTATAGTAATATAAAGATTCAAGTAAAAAACATATTTGTTTTGTTTCTTTGAGACAACTGTTTTGGATAATCTTACACACAGATGACAAACTTTAATACAACAATAATTTCAGTTATTAATTCTGAATAAAACTAATATTGTTTAGTATTCTACAATACCCCATTCAAGAAGTTTGAGAAACCTTAAACAAACTGAGAAATATATTTAATGGTTGATGTGCAATCTACAAAGTTTACTGAATACTTTAAAGACCAAAGGGTTAGAGATTCTTCACTTTGAATCATGTTTGATATGATTTCATTATTAAAATCCAAACATAAGATGTTATCTTTATGTAAAAATATATACACCTAGATGACAAACTTTGATCCAACAATAATTTTAGTTATTGATTCTGAAAGAAAATAATAATGTTTAGTATTCCACAATACCCAAGCCTAGAATTTTGAGAAACCTAAAATCAACTTAAAGATACATTGACTGCTGTGCAATCTACAAAGTTTGCTAAATATTTTAAAGAACAAAGGTTTTGAGATATTTTACTTTGAGCTGTGTTTGTTCTGATTTCATTATTATATTCCTTACAAAATATTTAATCTTAATGAAAAAAATACAGTATAAACAAATAACATTGAATACAATGACCACGAAGGGACTCGAACCCTCAATCTTCTGATCCGAAGTCAGACGCCTTATCCATTAGGCCACGTGGTCAATGTCTGTCTAAAGTTTAACGCCTAAGAAAGTATAGTAATATAAAGATTCAAGTAAAAAACATATTTGTTTTGTTTCTTTGAGACAACTGTTTTGGATAATCTTACACTCAGATGACAATCTTTAATCCAGCAATAATTTCAATTATTAATTCTGAATAAAACTAATATTGTTTAGTATTCTACAATTCCCCATTCAAGAAGTTTGAGAAACCTTAAACAAACTGAGAAATATATTTAATGGTTGATGTGCAATCTACAAAGTTTACTGAATAGTTTAAAGACCAAAGGGTTAGAGATTCTTCACTTTGAATCATGTTTGTTCTGATTTCATTATTATAATCCAAACATAAGATGTTATCTTTATGTAAAAATATATACACCTATATTACAAACTTTGATCCAACAATAATTTTAGTTATTGATTCTGAAAGAAAATAATAATGTTTAGTATTCCACAATACCCAAGCCTAGAATTTTGAGAAACCTTAAATCAACTTAAAGATACATTGACTGCTGTGCAATCTACAAAGTTTGCTAAATAGTTTAAAGAACAAAGGTTTTGAGATATTTTACTTTGAGCTGTGTTTGTTCTGATTTCATTATTATATTACTTACAAAATATTTAATCTTAATGAAAAAATACAGTATAAACAAATAACATTGAATGCAATGACCACGAAGGGACTCAAATCCTCAATCTTCTGATCCGAAGTCAGACGCCTTATCCATTAGACCACGTGGTCAATGTCTGTCCAAAGATTAACGCCTAAGAAAGTATAGTAATATAAAGATTCAAGTAAAAAACGTATTTGTTTTGTTTCTTTGAGACAACTGTTTTGGATAATCTTACACTCAGATGACAAACTTTAATCCAACAATAATTTCAATTATTAATTCAGAATAAAACTAATATTGTTTAGTATTGTACAATACCCCATTCAAGAAGTTTGAGAAACCTTAAACAAACTGAGAAATATATTTAATGGTTGATGTGCAATCTACAAAGTTTACTGAATAGTTAAAAGACCAAAAGGTTAGAGATTCTTCACTTTGAATCATGTTTGATCTGATTTCATTATTATAATCCAAACATAAGATGTTATCTTTATCTAAAAATATATACACTTAGATGTCAAACTTTGATCCAACAATAATTTTAGTTATTGATTCTGAAAGAAAATAATAATGTTTAGTATTCCACAATACCCAAGCCTAGAATTTTGAGAAACCTTAAATCAACTTAAAGATACATTGACTGCTGTGCAATCTACAAAGTTTGCTAAATAGTTTAAAGAACAAAGGTTTTGAGATATTTTACTTTGAGCTGTGTTTGTTCTGATTTCATTATTATATTCCTTACAAAATATTTAATCTTAATGGAAAAATATACAGTATAAACAAATAACATTTAATACAATGACCACGAAGGGACTCGAACCCTCAATCTTCTGATCCGAAGTCAGATGCCTTATCCATTAGGCCACGTGGTCAATGTCTGTCTAAAGATTAACGCCTAAGAAAGTATAGTAATATAAAGATTCAAGTAAAAAACATATTTGTTTTGTTTCTTTGAGACAACTGTTTTGGATAATCTTACACACAGATGACAAACTTTAATACAACAATAATTTCAGTTATTAATTCTGAATAAAACTAATATTGTTTAGTATTCTACAATACCCCATTCAAGAAGTTTGAGAAACCTTAAACAAACTGAGAAATATATTTAATGGTTGATGTGCAATCTACAAAGTTTACTGAATAGTTTAAAGACCAAAGGGTTAGAGATTCTTCACTTTGAATCATGTTTGATCTGATTTCATTATTATTTTCCAAACATAAGATGTTTTCTTTATGTAAAAATATATACACTTAGATGACAAACTTTGATCCAACAATAATTTTAGTTATTGATTCTGAAAGAAAATAATAATGTTTAGTATTCCATAATACCCAAGCCTAGAATTTTGAGAAACCTTAAATCAACTTAAAGATACATTGACTGCTGTGCAATCTACAAAGTTTGCTAAATAGTTTAAAGACCAAAGGTTTTGAGATATTTTACTTTGAGCTGTGTTTGTTCTGATTTCATTATTATATTCCTTACAAAATATTTCATCTTAATGAAAAAAATACAGTATAAACAAATGACATTGAATCCAATGACCACGAAGGGACTCGAACCCTCAATCTTCTAATCCGAGGTCAAACGCCTTATCCATTAGGCCACATGGTCACTATTTGTCAGCAGTTTAATGCCTAAGAAAGTATAGTAACATAAAGATTCAAGTAAAAAACATATTTGTTTTTTTCTTTGAGACAACTGTTTTGGATAATCTTACACACAGATGACAAACTTTAATCCAACAATAATTTCAATTATTAATTCTGAATAAAACTAATATTGTTTAGTATTCTACAATACCCCATTCAAGAAGTTTGAGAAACCTTAAACAAACTGAGAAATATATTTAATGGTTGATGTGCAAGCTACAAAGTTTACTGAATAGTTTAAAGACCAAAGGGTTAGAAATTCTTCACTTTGAATCATGTTTGATCTGATTTCATTATTATATTCCAAATATAAGATGTTATCTTTATGTAAAAATGTATACACTTAGATGACAAACTTTGATCCAACAATAATTTTAGTTATTGATTCTGAAAGAAAATAATAATGTTTAGTATTCCACAATACCCAAGCCTAGAATTTTGAGAAACATTAAATCAACTTAAAGATACATTGATTGCTGTGTAATCTACAAAGTTTGCTATATAGTTTAAAGAACAAAGGTTTTGAGATATTTTACTTTGAGCTGTGTTTGTTCTGATTTCATTATTATATTCCTTACAAAATATTTCATCTTAATGAAAAAAAATACAGTATAAACAAATAACATTGAATCCAATGACCACGAACCCTCAATTTTCTGATCCGAAGTCAGTTGCCTTATCCATTAGGCCACGTGGTCACTGTCTAGCCAAAGATTAACGCCTAAGAAAGTATAGTAATATAAAGATTCAAGTAAAAAACATATTTGTTTTGTTTCTTTGAGACAACTGTTTTGGATAATCTTACACTCAGATGACAAACTTTAATCCAACAATAATTTCAATTATTAATTCTGAATAAAACTAATATTGTTTAGTATTCTACAATACCCCATTCAAGAAGTTTGAGAAACCTTAAACAAACTGAGAAATATATTTAATGGTTGATGTGCAATCTACAAAGTTTACTGAATAGTTAAAAGACCAAAAGGTTAGAGATTCTTCACTTTGAATCATGTTTGATCTCATTTCATTATTATAATCCAAACATAAGATGTTATCTTTATCTAAAAATATATACACTTAGATGTCAAACTTTGATCCAACAATAATTTTAGTTATTGATTCTGAAAGAAAATAATAATGTTTAGTATTCCACAATACCCAAGCCTAGAATTTTGAGAAACCTTAAATCAACTTAAAGATACATTGACTGCTGTGCAATCTACAAAGTTTGCTAAATAGTTTAAAGAACAAAGGTTTTGAGATATTTTACTTTGAGCTGTGTTTGTTCTGATTTCATTATTATATTCCTTACAAAATATTTAATCTTAATGAAAAAAATACAGTATAAACAAATAACATTGAATACAATGACCACGAAGGGACTCGAACCCTCAATCTTCTGATCCGAAGTCAGACGCCTTATCCATTAGGCCACGTGGTCAATGTCTGTCTAAAGATTAACGCCTAAGAAAGTATAGTAATATAAAGATTCAAGTAAAAAACATATTTGTTTTGTTTCTTTGAGACAACTGTTTTGGATAATCTTACACTCAGATGACAATCTTTAATCCAGCAATAATTTCAATTATTAATTCTGAATAAAACTAATATTGTTTAGTATTCTACAATACCCCATTCAAGAAGTTTGAGAAACCTTAAACAAACTGAGAAATATATTTAATGGTTGATGTGCAATCTACAAAGTTTACTGAATAGTTTAAAGACCAAAGGGTTAGAGATTCTTCACTTTGAATCATGTTTGTTCTGATTTCATTATTATAATCCAAACATAAGATGTTATCTTTATGTAAAAATATATACACCTAGATTACAAACTTTGATCCAACAATAATTTTAGTTATTGATTCTGAAAGAAAATAATAATGTTTAGTATTCCACAATACCCAAGCCTAGAATTTTGAGAAACATTAAATCAACTTAAAGATACATTGATTGCTGTGTAATCTACAAAGTTTGCTAAATAGTTTAAAGAACAAAGGTTTTGAGATATTTTACTTTGAGCTGTGTTTGTTCTGATTTCATTATTATATTCCTTACAAAATATTTAATCTTAATGAAAAAAAATACAGTATAAACAAATAACATTGAATCCAATGACCACGAAGGGACACGAACCCTCAATTTTCTGATCCGAAGTCAGTTGCCTTATCCATTAGGCCACGTGGTCACTGTCTAGCCAAAGATTAACGCCTAAGAAAGTATAGTAATATAAAGATTCAAGTAAAAAACATATTTGTTTTGTTTCTTTGAGACAACTGTTTTGGATAATCTTACACACAGATGACAAACTTTAATACAACAATAATTTCAGTTATTAATTCTGAATAAAACTAATATTGTTTAGTATTCTACAATACCCCATTCAAGAAGTTTGAGAAACCTTAAACAAACTGAGAAATATATTTAATGGTTGATGTGCAATCTACAAAGTTTACTGAATACTTTAAAGACCAAAGGGTTAGAGATTCTTCACTTTGAATCATGTTTGATATGATTTCATTATTAAAATCCAAACATAAGATGTTATCTTTATGTAAAAATATATACACCTAGATGACAAACTTTGATCCAACAATAATTTTAGTTATTGATTCTGAAAGAAAATAATAATGTTTAGTATTCCACAATACCCAAGCCTAGAATTTTGAGAAACCTAAAATCAACTTAAAGATACATTGACTGCTGTGCAATCTACAAAGTTTGCTAAATATTTTAAAGAACAAAGGTTTTGAGATATTTTACTTTGAGCTGTGTTTGTTCTGATTTCATTATTATATTCCTTACAAAATATTTAATCTTAATGAAAAAAATACAGTATAAACAAATAACATTGAATACAATGACCACGAAGGGACTCGAACCCTCAATCTTCTGATCCGAAGTCAGACGCCTTATCCATTAGGCCACGTGGTCAATGTCTGTCTAAAGTTTAACGCCTAAGAAAGTATAGTAATATAAAGATTCAAGTAAAAAACATATTTGTTTTGTTTCTTTGAGACAACTGTTTTGGATAATCTTACACTCAGATGACAATCTTTAATCCAGCAATAATTTCAATTATTAATTCTGAATAAAACTAATATTGTTTAGTATTCTACAATTCCCCATTCAAGAAGTTTGAGAAACCTTAAACAAACTGAGAAATATATTTAATGGTTGATGTGCAATCTACAAAGTTTACTGAATAGTTTAAAGACCAAAGGGTTAGAGATTCTTCACTTTGAATCATGTTTGTTCTGATTTCATTATTATAATCCAAACATAAGATGTTATCTTTATGTAAAAATATATACACCTATATTACAAACTTTGATCCAACAATAATTTTAGTTATTGATTCTGAAAGAAAATAATAATGTTTAGTATTCCACAATACCCAAGCCTAGAATTTTGAGAAACCTTAAATCAACTTAAAGATACATTGACTGCTGTGCAATCTACAAAGTTTGCTAAATAGTTTAAAGAACAAAGGTTTTGAGATATTTTACTTTGAGCTGTGTTTGTTCTGATTTCATTATTATATTACTTACAAAATATTTAATCTTAATGAAAAAATACAGTATAAACAAATAACATTGAATGCAATGACCACGAAGGGACTCGAATCCTCAATCTTCTGATCCGAAGTCAGACGCCTTATCCATTAGACCACGTGGTCAATGTCTGTCCAAAGATTAACGCCTAAGAAAGTATAGTAATATAAAGATTCAAGTAAAAAACGTATTTGTTTTGTTTCTTTGAGACAACTGTTTTGGATAATCTTACACTCAGATGACAAACTTTAATCCAACAATAATTTCAATTATTAATTCAGAATAAAACTAATATTGTTTAGTATTGTACAATACCCCATTCAAGAAGTTTGAGAAACCTTAAACAAACTGAGAAATATATTTAATGGTTGATGTGCAATCTACAAAGTTTACTGAATAGTTAAAAGACCAAAAGGTTAGAGATTCTTCACTTTGAATCATGTTTGATCTGATTTCATTATTATAATCCAAACATAAGATGTTATCTTTATCTAAAAATATATACACTTAGATGTCAAACTTTGATCCAACAATAATTTTAGTTATTGATTCTGAAAGAAAATAATAATGTTTAGTATTCCACAATACCCAAGCCTAGAATTTTGAGAAACCTTAAATCAACTTAAAGATACATTGACTGCTGTGCAATCTACAAAGTTTGCTAAATAGTTTAAAGAACAAAGGTTTTGAGATATTTTACTTTGAGCTGTGTTTGTTCTGATTTCATTATTATATTCCTTACAAAATATTTAATCTTAATGGAAAAATATACAGTATAAACAAATAACATTGAATACAATGACCACGAAGGGACTCGAACCCTCAATCTTCTGATCCGAAGTCAGATGCCTTATCCATTAGGCCACGTGGTCAATGTCTGTCTAAAGATTAACGCCTAAGAAAGTATAGTAATATAAAGATTCAAGTAAAAAACATATTTGTTTTGTTTCTTTGAGACAACTGTTTTGGATAATCTTACACTCAGATGACAATCTTTAATCCAGCAATAATTTCAATTATTAATTCTGAATAAAACTAATATTGTTTAGTATTCTACAATACCCCATTCAAGAAGTTTGAGAAACCTTAAACAAACTGAGAAATATATTTAATGGTTGATGTGCAATCTACAAAGTTTACTGAATAGTTTAAAGACCAAAGGGTTAGAGATTCTTTACTTTGAATCATGTTTGATCTGATTTCATTATTATATTCCAAACATAAGGTGTTATCTTTATGTAAAAATATATACACTTAGATGACAAACTTTGATCCAACAATAATTTTAATTATTGATTCTGAAAGAAAATAATAATGTAAAGTATTCCACAATACCCAAGCCTAGAATTTTGAGAAACCTTTAACCAACTTAAAGATACATTGACTGCTGTGCAATCTACAAAGTTTGCTAAATAGTTTAAAGACTAAAGGGTTTGAGATATTTTACTTTGAGCTGTGTTTGTTGTGATTTCATTATTATATTCCTTACAAAATATTTCATCTTAATGAAAAAAATACAGTATAAACAAATAACATTGAATCCAATGACCATGAAGGGATTCAAACCCTCAATCTTCTGACACAAAGTCAGACGCCTTATCCATGAAGCCACGTGGTCACTGTTTTGTTAACAATTAACGCCTAAGAAAGTATAGTAACAAAGATTCAAGTAAAAAACATTTGTTTTGTTTCTTTGAGACAAATGTTTTGGATAATCTTACACTCAGATGACAAACTTTAATCCAACAATAATTTCAATTATTAATTCTGAATAAAACTAATATTGTTTAGTATTCTTCAATACCCCATTCAAGAAGTTTGAGAAACCTTAAACAAACTGAGAAATATATTTAATGCTTGATGTGCAATCTACAAAGTTTACTGAATAGTTTAAAGACCAAAGGGTTAGAAATTCTCCTTTTGAATCATGTTTGATCTGATTTCATTATTATATTCCAAATATAAGATGTCATCTTAATGTAAAAATAAATACACTTAGATGACAAACTTTGATCCAACAATAATTTTAGTTATTGATTCTGAAAGAAAATAATAATGTTTAGTATTCCACAAAACCCAAGCCTAGAATTTTGAGAAACCTTAAATCAACTTAAAGATACATTGACTGCTGTGCAATCTACAAAGTTTGCTAAATAGTTTAAAGAACAATGGTTTTGAGATATTTTACTTTGAGCTGTGTTTGTTCTGATTTCATTATTATATACCTTACAAAATATTTAATCTTAATGAAAAAAATACAGTATAAACAAATAACATTGAATCCAATGACCACGAAGGGACTCGAACCCTCAATCTTCAGATCCGAATTCAGGCACCTTATCCATTAGGCCACGTGGTCACTGTCTAGCCAAAGATTAACGCCTAAGAAAGTATAGTAATATAAAGATTCAAGTAAAAAACATATTTGTTTTGTTTCTTTGAGACAACTGTTTTGGATAATCTTACACACAGATGACAAACTTTAATCCAACAATAATTTCAGTTATTAATTCTGAATAAAACTAATATTGTTTAGTATTCTACAATACCCCATTCAAGAAGTTTGAGAAACCTTAAACAAACTGAGAAATATATTTAATGGTTGATGTGCAATCTACAAAGTTTACTGAATAGTGTAAAGACCAAAGGGTTAGAGATTCTTCACTTTGAATCATGTTTGATCTGATTTCATTATTATTTTCCAAACATAAGACGTTATCTTTATGTAAAAATATATACACTTAGATGACAAACTTTGATCCAACAATAATTTTAATTATTGAGTATGAAAGAAAATAATTATGTTTAGTATTCCACAATACCCAAGCCTAGAATTTTGAGAAACCTTAAATCAACTTAAAGATACATTGACTGCTGTGCAATCTACAAATTTTGCTAAATGGTTTAAAGACCAAAGGTTTTGAGATATTTTACTTTGAGCTGTGTTTGTTCTGATTTCATTATTATATTCCTTACAAAATATTTCATCTTAATGAAAAAAATACACTATAAACAAATGACATTGAATCCAATGACCACGAAGGGACTCGAACCCTCAATCTTCTAATCCGAAGTCAGACGCCTTATCCATTAGGCCACATGGTCACTATTTGTCAACAGATTAATGCCTAAGAAAGTATAGTAACATAAAGATTCAAGTAAAAAACATTTGTTTTTTTTCTTTGAGACAACTGTTTTGGATAATCTTACACACAGATGACAAACTTTAATCCAACAATAATTTCAATTATTAATTCTGAATAAAACTAATATTGTTTAGTATTCTACAATACCCCATTCAAGAAGTTTGAGAAACCTTAAACAAACTGAGAAATATATTTAATGGTTGATGTGCAATCTACAAAGTTTACTGAATAGTTTAAAGACCAAAGGGTTAGAAATTCTTCACTTTGAATCATGTTTGATCTGATTTAATTATTATATTCCAAATATAAGATGTTATCTTTATGTAAAAATATATACACTTAGATGACAAACTTTGATCCAACAATAATTTTAGTTATTGATTCTGAAAGAAAATAATAATGTTTAGTATTCCACAATACCCAAGCCTAAAATTTTGAGAAACATTAAATCAACTTAAAGATACATTGACTGCTGTGCAATCTACAAAGTTTGCTAAATAGTTTAAAGAACAAAGGTTTTGAGATATTTTACTTTGAGCTGTGTTTGTTCTGATTTCATTATTATATTCCTTACAAAATATTTCATCTTAATGAAAAAAAATACAGTATAAACAAATAACATTGAATCCAATGACCACGAAGGGACTCGAACCCTGAATATTCTGATCCGAAGTCAGACGCCTTATCCATTAGGCCACGTGGTCACTGTCTGTCCACAGATTAACGCCTAAGTAAGTATAGTAATATAAAGATTCAAGTGAAAAACATATTTGTTTTGTTTCTTTGAGACAACTGTTTTGGATAATCTTACACACAGATGACAAACTTTAATACAACAATAATTTCAGTTATTAATTCTGAATAAAACTAATATTGTTTAGTATTCTACAATACCCCATTCAAGAAGTTTGAGAAACCTTAAACAAACTGAGAAATATATTTAATGGTTGATGTGCAATCTACAAAGTTTACTGAATAGTTTAAAGACCAAAGGGTTAGAGATTCTTCACTTTGAATCATGTTTGATCTGATTTCATTATTATTTTCCAAACATAAGATGTTTTCTTTATGTAAAAATATATACACTTAGATGACAAACTTTGATCCAACAATAATTTTAGTTATTGATTCTGAAAGAAAATAATAATGTTTAGTATTCTATAATACCCAAGCCTAGAATTTTGAGAAACCTTAAATCAACTTAAAGATACATTGACTGCTGTGCAATCTACAAAGTTTGCTAAATAGTTTAAAGACCAAAGGTTTTGAGATATTTTACTTTGAGCTGTGTTTGTTCTGATTTCATTATTATATTCCTTACAAAATATTTCATCTTAATGAAAAAAATACAGTATAAACAAATGACATTGAATCCAATGACCACGAAGGGACTCGAACCCTCAATTTTCTAATCCGAAGTCAAACGCCTTATCCATTAGGCCACATGGTCACTATTTGTCAACAGTTTAATGCCTAAGAAAGTATAGTAACATAAAGATTCAAGTAAAAAACATATTTGTTTTTTTCTTTGAGACAACTGTTTTGGATAATCTTACACACAGATGACAAACTTTAATCCAACAATAATTTCAATTATTAATTCTGAATAAAACTAATATTGTTTAGTATTCTACAATACCCCATTCAAGAAGTTTGAGAAACCTTAAACAAACTGAGAAATATATTTAATGGTTGATGTGCAAGCTACAAAGTTTACTGAATAGTTTAAAGACCAAAGGGTTAGAAATTCTTCACTTTGAATCATGTTTGATCTGATTTCATTATTATATTCCAAATATAAGATGTTATCTTTATGTAAAAATATATACACTTAGATGACAAACTTTGATCCAACAATAATTTTAGTTATTGATTCTGAAAGAAAATAATAATGTTTAGTATTCCACAATACCCAAGCCTAGAATTTTGAGAAACATTAAATCAACTTAAAGATACATTGATTGCTGTGTAATCTACAAAGTTTGCTATATAGTTTAAAGAACAAAGGTTTTGAGATATTTTACTTTGAGCTGTGTTTGTTCTGATTTCATTATTATATTCCTTACAAAATATTTCATCTTAATGAAAAAAAATACAGTATAAACAAATAACATTGAATCCAATGACCACGAACCCTCAATTTTCTGATCCGAAGTCAGTTGCCTTATCCATTAGGCCACGTGGTCACTGTCTAGCCAAAGATTAACGCCTAAGAAAGTATAGTAATATAAAGATTCAAGTAAAAAACATATTTGTTTTGTTTCTTTGAGACAACTGTTTTGGATAATCTTACACTCAGATGACAAACTTTAATCCAACAATAATTTCAATTATTAATTCTGAATAAAACTAATATTGTTTAGTATTCTACAATACCCCATTCAAGAAGTTTGAGAAACCTTAAACAAACTGAGAAATATATTTAATGGTTGATGTGCAATCTACAAAGTTTACTGAATAGTTAAAAGACCAAAAGGTTAGAGATTCTTCACTTTGAATCATGTTTGATCTCATTTCATTATTATAATCCAAACATAAGATGTTATCTTTATCTAAAAATATATACACTTAGATGTCAAACTTTGATCCAACAATAATTTTAGTTATTGATTCTGAAAGAAAATAATAATGTTTAGTATTCCACAATACCCAAGCCTAGAATTTTGAGAAACCTTAAATCAACTTAAAGATACATTGACTGCTGTGCAATCTACAAAGTTTGCTAAATAGTTTAAAGAACAAAGGTTTTGAGATATTTTACTTTGAGCTGTGTTTGTTCTGATTTCATTATTATATTCCTTACAAAATATTTAATCTTAATGAAAAAAATACAGTATAAACAAATAACATTGAATACAATGACCACGAAGGGACTCGAACCCTCAATCTTCTGATCCGAAGTCAGACGCCTTATCCATTAGGCCACGTGGTCAATGTCTGTCTAAAGATTAACGCCTAAGAAAGTATAGTAATATAAAGATTCAAGTAAAAAACATATTTGTTTTGTTTCTTTGAGACAACTGTTTTGGATAATCTTACACTCAGATGACAATCTTTAATCCAGCAATAATTTCAATTATTAATTCTGAATAAAACTAATATTGTTTAGTATTCTACAATACCCCATTCAAGAAGTTTGAGAAACCTTAAACAAACTGAGAAATATATTTAATGGTTGATGTGCAATCTACAAAGTTTACTGAATAGTTTAAAGACCAAAGGGTTAGAGATTCTTCACTTTGAATCATGTTTGTTCTGATTACATTATTATAATCCAAACATAAGATGTTATCTTTATGTAAAAATATATACACCTAGATTACAAACTTTGATCCAACAATAATTTTAGTTATTGATTCTGAAAGAAAATAATAATGTTTAGTATTCCACAATACCCAAGCCTAGAATTTTGAGAAACATTAAATCAACTTAAAGATACATTGATTGCTGTGTAATCTACAAAGTTTGCTAAATAGTTTAAAGAACAAAGGTTTTGAGATATTTTACTTTGAGCTGTGTTTGTTCTGATTTCATTATTATATTCCTTACAAAATATTTAATCTTAATGAAAAAAATACAGTATAAACAAATAACATTGAATCCAATGACCACGAAGGGACACGAACCCTCAATTTTCTGATCCGAAGTCAGTTGCCTTATCCATTAGGCCACGTGGTCACTGTCTAGCCAAAGATTAACGCCTAAGAAAGTATAGTAATATAAAGATTCAAGTAAAAAACATATTTGTTTTGTTTCTTTGAGACAACTGTTTTGGATAATCTTACACACAGATGACAAACTTTAATACAACAATAATTTCAGTTATTAATTCTGAATAAAACTAATATTGTTTAGTATTCTACAATACCCCATTCAAGAAGTTTGAGAAACCTTAAACAAACTGAGAAATATATTTAATGGTTGATGTGCAATCTACAAAGTTTACTGAATACTTTAAAGACCCAAGGGTTAGAGATTCTTCACTTTGAATCATGTTTGATATGATTTCATTATTAAAATCCAAACATAAGATGTTATCTTTATGTAAAAATATATACACCTAGATGACAAACTTTGATCCAACAATAATTTTAGTTATTGATTCTGAAAGAAAATAATAATGTTTAGTATTCCACAATACCCAAGCCTAGAATTTTGAGAAACCTAAAATCAACTTAAAGATACATTGACTGCTGTGCAATCTACAAAGTTTGCTAAATATTTTAAAGAACAAAGGTTTTGAGATATTTTACTTTGAGCTGTGTTTGTTCTGATTTCATTATTATATTCCTTACAAAATATTTAATCTTAATGAAAAAAATACAGTATAAACAAATAACATTGAATACAATGACCACGAAAGGACTCGAACCCTCAATCTTCTGATCCGAAGTCAGACGCCTTATCCATTAGGCCACGTGGTCAATGTCTGTCTAAAGTTTAACGCCTAAGAAAGTATAGTAATATAAAGATTCAAGTAAAAAACATATTTGTTTTGTTTCTTTGAGACAACTGTTTTGGATAATCTTACACTCAGATGACAATCTTTAATCCAGCAATAATTTCAATTATTAATTCTGAATAAAACTAATATTGTTTAGTATTCTACAATTCCCCATTCAAGAAGTTTGAGAAACCTTAAACAAACTGAGAAATATATTTAATGGTTGATGTGCAATCTACAAAGTTTACTGAATAGTTTAAAGACCAAAGGGTTAGAGATTCTTCACTTTGAATCATGTTTGTTCTGATTTCATTATTATAATCCAAACATAAGATGTTATCTTTATGTAAAAATATATACACCTATATTACAAACTTTGATCCAACAATAATTTTAGTTATTGATTCTGAAAGAAAATAATAATGTTTAGTATTCCACAATACCCAAGCCTAGAATTTTGAGAAACCTTAAATCAACTTAAAGATACATTGACTGCTGTGCAATCTACAAAGTTTGCTAAATAGTTTAAAGAACAAAGGTTTTGAGATATTTTACTTTGAGCTGTGTTTGTTCTGATTTCATTATTATATTACTTACAAAATATTTAATCTTAATGAAAAAATACAGTATAAACAAATAACATTGAATGCAATGACCACGAATGGACTCGAATCCTCAATCTTCTGATCCGAAGTCAGACGCCTTATCCATTAGACCACGTGGTCAATGTCTGTCCAAAGATTAACGCCTAAAAAAGTATAGTAATATAAAGATTCAAGTAAAAAACGTATTTGTTTTGTTTCTTTGAGACAACTGTTTTGGATAATCTTACACTCAGATGACAAACTTTAATCCAACAATAATTTCAATTATTAATTCAGAATAAAACTAATATTGTTTAGTATTCTACAATACCCCATTCAAGAAGTTTGAGAAACCTTAAACAAACTGAGAAATATATTTAATGGTTGATGTGCAATCTACAAAGTTTACTGAATAGTTAAAAGACCAAAAGGTTAGAGATTCTTCACTTTGAATCATGTTTGATCTGATTTCATTATTATAATCCAAACATAAGATGTTATCTTTATCTAAAAATATATACACTTAGATGTCAAACTTTGATCCAACAATAATTTTAGTTATTGATTCTGAAAGAAAATAATAATGTTTAGTATTCCACAATACCCAAGCCTAGAATTTTGAGAAACCTTAAATCAACTTAAAGATACATTGACTGCTGTGCAATCTACAAAGTTTGCTAAATAGTTTAAAGAACAAAGGTTTTGAGATATTTTACTTTGAGCTGTGTTTGTTCTGATTTCATTATTATATTCCTTACAAAATATTTAATCTTAATGAAAAAAATACAGTATAAACAAATAACATTGAATACAATGACCACGAAGGGACTCGAACCCTCAATCTTCTGATCCGAAGTCAGATGCCTTATCCATTAGGCCACGTGGTCAATGTCTGTCTAAAGATTAACGCCTAAGAAAGTATAGTAATATAAAGATTCAAGTAAAAAACATATTTGTTTTGTTTCTTTGAGACAACTGTTTTGGATAATCTTACACTCAGATGACAATCTTTAATCCAGCAATAATTTCAATTATTAATTCTGAATAAAACTAATATTGTTTAGTATTCTACAATACCCCATTCAAGAAGTTTGAGAAACCTTAAACAAACTGAGAAATATATTTAATGGTTGATGTGCAATCTACAAAGTTTACTGAATAGTTTAAAGACCAAAGGGTTAGAGATTCTTCACTTTGAATCATGTTTGTTCTGATTTCATTATTATAATCCAAACATAAGTGTTATCTTTATGTAAAAATATATACACCTAGATTACAAACTTTGATCCAACAATAATTTTAGTTATTGATTCTGAAAGAAAATAATAATGTTTAGTATTCCACAATACCCAAGCCTAGAATTTTGAGAAACATTAAATCAACTTAAAGATACATTGATTGCTGTGTAATCTACAGTTTGCTAAATAGTTTAAAGAACAAAGGTTTTGAGATATTTTACTTTGAGCTGTGTTTGTTCTGATTTCATTATTATATTCTTTACAAAATATTTCATCTTAATGAAAAAAAATACAGTATAAACAAATAACATTGAATCCAATGACCACGAAGGGACACGAACCCTCAATTTTCTGATCCGAAGTCAGTTGCTTTATCCATTAGGCCACGTGGTCACTGTCTAGCCAAAGATTAACGCCTAAGAAAGTATAGTAATATAAATATTCAAGTAAAAAACATATTTGTTTTGTTTCTTTGAGACAACTGTTTTGGATAATCTTACACACAGATGACAAACTTTAATCCAACAATAATTTCAGTTATTAATTCTGAATAAAACTAATATTGTTTAGTATTCTACAATACCCCATTCAAGAAGTTTGAGAAACCTTAAACAAACTGAGAAATATATTTAATGGTTGATGTGCAATCTACAAAGTTTACTGAATACTTTAAAGACCAAAGGGTTAGAGATTCTTCACTTTGAATCATGTTTGATATGATTTCATTATTAAAATCCAAACATAAGATGTTATCTTTATGTAAAAATATATACACCTAGATGACAAACTTTGATCCAACAATAATTTTAGTTATTGATTCTGAAAGAAAATAATAATGTTTAGTATTCCACAATACCCAAGCCTAGAATTTTGAGAAACCTTAAATCAACTTAAAGATACATTGACTGCTGTGCAATCTACAAAGTTTGCTAAATAGTTTAAAGAACAAAGGTTTTGAGATATTTTAATTTGAGCTGTGTTTGTTCTGATTTCATTATTATATTCCTTACAAAATATTTAATCTTAATGAAAAAAATACAGTATAAACAATTAACATTGAATGTAATGACCACGAAGGGACTCAAAACCTCAATCTTCTGATCCGAAGTCAGACGCCTTATCCATTAGGCCACGTGGTCAATGTCTGTCCAAAGATTAACGCCTAAGAAAGTATAGTAATATAATGATTCAAGTAAAAAACATATTTGTTTTGTTTCTTTGAGACAACTGTTTTGGATAATCTTACACTCAGATGACAAACTTTAATCCAACAATAATTTCAATTATTAATTCTGAATAAAACTAATATTGTTTAGTATTCTACAATACCCCATTCAAGAAGTTTGAGAAACCTTAAACAAACTGAGAAATATATTTAATGGTTGATGTGCAATCTACAAAGTTTACTGAATAGTTAAAAGACCAAAAGGTTAGAGATTCTTCACTTTGAATCATGTTTGATCTGATTTCATTATTATAATCCAAACATAAGATGTTATCTTTATCTAAAAATATATACACTTAGATGTCAAACTTTGATCCAACAATAATTTTAGTTATTGATTCTGAAAGAAAATAATAATGTTTAGTATTCCACAATACCCAAGCCTAGAATTTTGAGAAACCTTAAATCAACTTAAAGATACATTGACTGCTGTGCAATCTACAAAGTTTGCTAAATAGTTTAAAGAACAAAGGTTTTGAGATATTTTACTTTGAGCTGTGTTTGTTCTGATTTCATTATTATATTCCTTACAAAATATTTCATCTTAATGAAAAAAAATACAGTATAAACAAATAACATTGAATCCAATGACCACGAAGGGACACGAACCCTCAATTTTCTGATCCGAAGTCAGTTGCCTTATCCATTAGGCCACGTGGTCACTGTCTAGCCAAAGATTAACGCCTAAGAAAGTATAGTAATATAAAGATTCAAGTAAAAAACATATTTGTTTTGTTTCTTTGAGACAACTGTTTTGGATAATCTTACACTCAGATGACAAACTTTAATCCAACAATAATTTCAATTATTAATTCTGAATAAAACTAATATTGTTTAGTATTCTACAATACCCCATTCAAGAAGTTTGAGAAACCTTAAACAAACTGAGAAATATATTTAATGGTTGATGTGCAATCTACAAAGTTTACTGAATACTTTAAAGACCAAAGGGTTAGAGATTCTTCACTTTGAATCATGTTTGATATGATTTCATTATTAAAATCCAAACATAAGATGTTATCTTTATGTAAAAATATATACACCTAGATGACAAACTTTGATCCAACAATAATTTTAGTTATTGATTCTGAAAGAAAATAATAATGTTTAGTATTCCACAATACCCAAGCCTAGAATTTTGAGAAACCTTAAATCAACTTAAAGATACATTGACTGCTGTGCAATCTACAAAGTTTGCTAAATAGTTTAAAGAACAAAGGTTTTGAGATATTTTACTTTGAGCTGTGTTTGTTCTGATTTCATTATTATATTCCTTACAAAATATTTAATCTTAATGAAAAAAATACAGTATAAACAAATAACATTGAAAACAATGACCACGAAGGGACTCGAACCCTCAATCTTCTGATCCGAAGTCAGACGCCTTATCCATTAGGCCACGTGGTCAATGTCTGTCTAAAGTTTAACGCCTAAGAAAGTATAGTAATATAAAGATTCAAGTAAAAAACATATTTGTTTTGTTTCTTTGAGACAACTGTTTTGGATAATCTTACACTCAGATGACAATCTTTAATCCAGCAATAATTTCAATTATTAATTCTGAATAAAACTAATATTGTTTAGTATTCTACAATTCCCCATTCAAGAAGTTTGAGAAACCTTAAACAAACTGAGAAATATATTTAATGGTTGATGTGCAATCTACAAAGTTTACTGAATAGTTTAAAGACCAAAGGGTTAGAGATTCTTCACTTTGAATCATGTTTGTTCTGATTTCATTATTATAATCCAAACATAAGATGTTATCTTTATGTAAAAATATATACACCTAGATTACAAACTTTGATCCAACAATAATTTTAGTTATTGATTCTGAAAGAAAATAATAATGTTTAGTATTCCACAATACCCAAGCCTAGAATTTTGAGAAACCTTAAATCAACTTAAAGATACATTGACTGCTGTGCAATCTACAAAGTTTGCTAAATAGTTTAAAGAACAAAGGTTTTGAGATATTTTACTTTGAGCTGTGTTTGTTCTGATTTCATTATTATATTCCTTACAAAATATTTAATCTTAATGAAAAAAATACAGTATAAACAAATAACAATCTTCTGATCCGAAGTCAGATGCCTTATCCATTAGGCCACGTGGTCAATGTCTGTCTAAAGATTAACGCCTAAGAAAGTATAGTAATATAAAGATTCAAGTAAAAAACATATTTGTTTTGTTTCTTTGAGACAACTGTTTTGGATAATCTTACACTCAGATGACAATCTTTAATCCAGCAATAATTTCAATTATTAATTCTGAATAAAACTAATATTGTTTAGTATTCTACAATACCCCATTCAAGAAGTTTGAGAAACCTTAAACAAACTGAGAAATATATTTAATGGTTGATGTGCAATCTACAAAGTTTACTGAATAGTTTAAAGACCAAAGGGTTAGAGATTCTTCACTTTGAATCATGTTTGTTCTGATTTCATTATTATAATCCAAACATAAGTGTTATCTTTATGTAAAAATATATACACCTAGATTACAAACTTTGATCCAACAATAATTTTAGTTATTGATTCTGAAAGAAAATAATAATGTTTAGTATTCCACAATACCCAAGCCTAGAATTTTGAGAAACATTAAATCAACTTAAAGATACATTGATTGCTGTGTAATCTACAAAGTTTGCTAAATAGTTTAAAGAACAAAGGTTTTGAGATATTTTACTTTGAGCTGTGTTTGTTCTGATTTCATTATTATATTCCTTACAAAATATTTCATCTTAATGAAAAAAAAAACAGTATAAACAAATAACATTGAATCCAATGACCACGAAGGGACACGAACCCTCAATTTTCTGATCCGAAGTCAGTTGCCTTATCCATTAGGCCACGTGGTCACTGTCTAGCCAAAGATTAACGCCTAAGAAAGTATAGTAATATAAAGATTCAAGTAAAAAACATATTTGTTTTGTTTCTTTGAGACAACTGTTTTGGATAATCTTACACACAGATGACAAACTTTAATACAACAATAATTTCAGTTATTAATTCTGAATAAAACTAATATTGTTTAGTATTCTACAATACCCCATTCAAGAAGTTTGAGAAACCTTAAACAAACTGAGAAATATATTTAATGGTTGATGTGCAATCTACAAAGTTTACTGAATACTTTAAAGACCAAAGGGTTAGAGATTCTTCACTTTGAATCATGTTTGATATGATTTCATTATTAAAATCCAAACATAAGATGTTATCTTTATGTAAAAATATATACACCTAGATGACAAACTTTGATCCAACAATAATTTTAGTTATTGATTCTGAAAGAAAATAATAATGTTTAGTATTCCACAATACCCAAGCCTAGAATTTTGAGAAACCTTAAATCAACTTAAAGATACATTGACTGCTGTGCAATCTACAAAGTTTGCTAAATAGTTTAAAGAACAAAGGTTTTGAGATATTTTAATTTGAGCTGTGTTTGTTCTGATTTCATTATTATATTCATTACAAAATATTTAATCTTAATGAAAAAAATACAGTATAAACAATTAACATTGAATGTAATGACCACGAAGGGACTCGAAACCTCAATCTTCTGATCCGAAGTCAGACGCCTTATCCATTAGGCCACGTGGTCAATGTCTGTCCAAAGATTAACGCCTAAGAAAGTATAGTAATATAAAGATTCAAGTAAAAAACATATTTGTTTTGTTTCTTTGAGACAACTGTTTTGGATAATCTTACACTCAGATGACAAACTTTAATCCAACAATAATTTCAATTATTAATTCTGAATAAAACTAATATTGTTTAGTATTCTACAATACCCCATTCAAGAAGTTTGAGAAACCTTAAACAAACTGAGAAATATATTTAATGGTTGATGTGCAATCTACAAAGTTTACTGAATAGTTAAAAGACCAAAAGGTTAGAGATTCTTCACTTTGAATCATGTTTGATCAGATTTCATTATTATAATCCAAACATAAGATGTTATCTTTATCTAAAAATATATACACTTAGATGTCAAACTTTGATCCAACAATAATTTTAGTTATTGATTCTGAAAGAAAATAATAATGTTTAGTATTCCACAATACCCAAGCCTAGAATTTTGAGAAACCTTAAATCAACTTAAAGATACATTGACTGCTGTGCAATCTACAAAGTTTGCTAAATAGTTTAAAGAACAAAGGTTTTGAGATATTTTACTTTGAGCTGTGTTTGTTCTGATTTCATTATTATATTCCTTACAAAATATTTAATCTTAATGAAAAAAATACAGTATAAACAAATAACATTGAATACAATGACCACGAAGGGACTCGAACCCTCAATCTTCTGATCCGAAGTCAGACGCCTTATCCATTAGGCCACGTGGTCAATGTCTGTCTAAAGATTAACGCCTAAGAAAGTATAGTAATATAAAGATTCAAGTAAAAAACATATTTGTTTTGTTTCTTTGAGACAACTGTTTTGGATAATCTTACACTCAGATGACAATCTTTAATCCAGCAATAATTTCAATTATTAATTCTGAATAAAACTAATATTGTTTAGTATTCTACAATACCCCATTCAAGAAGTTTGAGAAACCTTAAACAAACTGAGAAATATATTTAATGGTTGATGTGCAATCTACAAAGTTTACTGAATAGTTTAAAGACCAAAGGGTTAGAGATTCTTCACTTTGAATCATGTTTGTTCTGATTTCATTATTATAATCCAAACATAAGATGTTATCTTTATGTAAAAATATATACACCTAGATTACAAACTTTGATCCAACAATAATTTTAGTTATTGATTCTGAAAGAAAATAATAATGTTTAGTATTCCACAATACCCAAGCCTAGAATTTTGAGAAACATTAAATCAACTTAAAGATACATTGATTGCTGTGTAATCTACAAAGTTTGCTAAATAGTTTAAAGAACAAAGGTTTTGAGATATTTTACTTTGAGCTGTGTTTGTTCTGATTTCATTATTATATTCCTTACAAAATATTTCATCTTAATGAAAAAAAATACAGTATAAACAAATAACATTGAATCCAATGACCACGAAGGGACACGAACCCTCAATTTTCTGATCCGAAGTCAGTTGCCTTATCCATTAGGCCACGTGGTCACTGTCTAGCCAAAGATTAACGCCTAAGAAAGTATAGTAATATAAAGATTCAAGTAAAAAACATATTTGTTTTGATTCTTTGAGACAACTGTTTTGGATAATCTTACACACAGATGACAAACTTTAATACAACAATAATTTCAGTTATTAATTCTGAATAAAACTAATATTGTTTAGTATTCTACAATACCCCATTCAAGAAGTTTGAGAAACCTTAAACAAACTGAGAAATATATTTAATGGTTGATGTGCAATCTACAAAGTTTACTGAATACTTTAAAGACCAAAGGGTTAGAGATTCTTCACTTTGAATCATGTTTGATATGATTTCATTATTAAAATCCAAACATAAGATGTTATCTTTATGTAAAAATATATACACCTAGATGACAAACTTTGATCCAACAATAATTTTAGTTATTGATTCTGAAAGAAAATAATAATGTTTAGTATTCCACAATACCCAAGCCTAGAATTTTGAGAAACCTTAAATCAACTTAAAGATACATTGACTGCTGTGCAATCTACAAAGTTTGCTAAATAGTTTAAAGAACAAAGGTTTTGAGATATTTTACTTTGAGCTGTGTTTGTTCTGATTTCATTATTATATTCCTTACAAAATATTTAATCTTAATGAAAAAAATACAGTATAAACAAATAACATTGAATACAATGACCACGAAGGGACTCGAACCCTCAATCTTCTGATCCGAAGTCAGACGCCTTATCCATTAGGCCACGTGGTCAATGTCTGTCTAAAGTTTAACGCCTAAGAAAGTATAGTAATATAAAGATTCAAGTAAAAAACATATTTGTTTTGTTTCTTTGAGACAACTGTTTTGGATAATCTTACACTCAGATGACAATCTTTAATCCAGCAATAATTTCAATTATTAATTCTGAATAAAACTAATATTGTTTAGTATTCTACAATTCCCCATTCAAGAAGTTTGAGAAACCTTAAACAAACTGAGAAATATATTTAATGGTTGATGTGCAATCTACAAAGTTTACTGAATAGTTTAAAGACCAAAGGGTTAGAGATTCTTCACTTTGAATCATGTTTGTTCTGATTTCATTATTATAATCCAAACATAAGTGTTATCTTTATGTAAAAATATATACACCTAGATTACAAACTTTGATCCAACAATAATTTTAGTTATTGATTCTGAAAGAAAATAATAATGTTTAGTATTCCACAATACCCAAGCCTAGAATTTTGAGAAACATTAAATCAACTTAAAGATACATTGATTGCTGTGTAATCTACAAAGTTTGCTAAATAGTTTAAAGAACAAAGGTTTTGAGATATTTTACTTTGAGCTGTGTTTGTTCTGATTTCATTATTATATTCCTTACAAAATATTTCATCTTAATGAAAAAAAAAACAGTATAAACAAATAACATTGAATCCAATGACCACGAAGGGACACGAACCCTCAATTTTCTGATCCGAAGTCAGTTGCCTTATCCATTAGGCCACGTGGTCACTGTCTAGCCAAAGATTAACGCCTAAGAAAGTATAGTAATATAAAGATTCAAGTAAAAAACATATTTGTTTTGTTTCTTTGAGACAACTGTTTTGGATAATCTTACACACAGATGACAAACTTTAATACAACAATAATTTCAGTTATTAATTCTGAATAAAACTAATATTGTTTAGTATTCTACAATACCCCATTCAAGAAGTTTGAGAAACCTTAAACAAACTGAGAAATATATTTAATGGTTGATGTGCAATCTACAAAGTTTACTGAATACTTTAAAGACCAAAGGGTTAGAGATTCTTCACTTTGAATCATGTTTGATATGATTTCATTATTAAAATCCAAACATAAGATGTTATCTTTATGTAAAAATATATACACCTAGATGACAAACTTTGATCCAACAATAATTTTAGTTATTGATTCTGAAAGAAAATAATAATGTTTAGTATTCCACAATACCCAAGCCTAGAATTTTGAGAAACCTTAAATCAACTTAAAGATACATTGACTGCTGTGCAATCTACAAAGTTTGCTAAATAGTTTAAAGAACAAAGGTTTTGAGATATTTTAATTTGAGCTGTGTTTGTTCTGATTTCATTATTATATTCATTACAAAATATTTAATCTTAATGAAAAAAATACAGTATAAACAATTAACATTGAATGTAATGACCACGAAGGGACTCGAAACCTCAATCTTCTGATCCGAAGTCAGACGCCTTATCCATTAGGCCACGTGGTCAATGTCTGTCCAAAGATTAACGCCTAAGAAAGTATAGTAATATAAAGATTCAAGTAAAAAACATATTTGTTTTGTTTCTTTGAGACAACTGTTTTGGATAATCTTACACTCAGATGACAAACTTTAATCCAACAATAATTTCAATTATTAATTCTGAATAAAACTAATATTGTTTAGTATTCTACAATACCCCATTCAAGAAGTTTGAGAAACCTTAAACAAACTGAGAAATATATTTAATGGTTGATGTGCAATCTACAAAGTTTACTGAATAGTTAAAAGACCAAAAGGTTAGAGATTCTTCACTTTGAATCATGTTTGATCAGATTTCATTATTATAATCCAAACATAAGATGTTATCTTTATCTAAAAATATATACACTTAGATGTCAAACTTTGATCCAACAATAATTTTAGTTATTGATTCTGAAAGAAAATAATAATGTTTAGTATTCCACAATACCCAAGCCTAGAATTTTGAGAAACCTTAAATCAACTTAAAGATACATTGACTGCTGTGCAATCTACAAAGTTTGCTAAATAGTTTAAAGAACAAAGGTTTTGAGATATTTTACTTTGAGCTGTGTTTGTTCTGATTTCATTATTATATTCCTTACAAAATATTTAATCTTAATGAAAAAAATACAGTATAAACAAATAACATTGAATACAATGACCACGAAGGGACTCGAACCCTCAATCTTCTGATCCGAAGTCAGACGCCTTATCCATTAGGCCACGTGGTCAATGTCTGTCTAAAGATTAACGCCTAAGAAAGTATAGTAATATAAAGATTCAAGTAAAAAACATATTTGTTTTGTTTCTTTGAGACAACTGTTTTGGATAATCTTACACTCAGATGACAATCTTTAATCCAGCAATAATTTCAATTATTAATTCTGAATAAAACTAATATTGTTTAGTATTCTACAATACCCCATTCAAGAAGTTTGAGAAACCTTAAACAAACTGAGAAATATATTTAATGGTTGATGTGCAATCTACAAAGTTTACTGAATAGTTTAAAGACCAAAGGGTTAGAGATTCTTCACTTTGAATCATGTTTGTTCTGATTTCATTATTATAATCCAAACATAAGATGTTATCTTTATGTAAAAATATATACACCTAGATTACAAACTTTGATCCAACAATAATTTTAGTTATTGATTCTGAAAGAAAATAATAATGTTTAGTATTCCACAATACCCAAGCCTAGAATTTTGAGAAACATTAAATCAACTTAAAGATACATTGATTGCTGTGTAATCTACAAAGTTTGCTAAATAGTTTAAAGAACAAAGGTTTTGAGATATTTTACTTTGAGCTGTGTTTGTTCTGATTTCATTATTATATTCCTTACAAAATATTTCATCTTAATGAAAAAAAATACAGTATAAACAAATAACATTGAATCCAATGACCACGAAGGGACACGAACCCTCAATTTTCTGATCCGAAGTCAGTTGCCTTATCCATTAGGCCACGTGGTCACTGTCTAGCCAAAGATTAACGCCTAAGAAAGTATAGTAATATAAAGATTCAAGTAAAAAACATATTTGTTTTGATTCTTTGAGACAACTGTTTTGGATAATCTTACACACAGATGACAAACTTTAATACAACAATAATTTCAGTTATTAATTCTGAATAAAACTAATATTGTTTAGTATTCTACAATACCCCATTCAAGAAGTTTGAGAAACCTTAAACAAACTGAGAAATATATTTAATGGTTGATGTGCAATCTACAAAGTTTACTGAATACTTTAAAGACCAAAGGGTTAGAGATTCTTCACTTTGAATCATGTTTGATATGATTTCATTATTAAAATCCAAACATAAGATGTTATCTTTATGTAAAAATATATACACCTAGATGACAAACTTTGATCCAACAATAATTTTAGTTATTGATTCTGAAAGAAAATAATAATGTTTAGTATTCCACAATACCCAAGCCTAGAATTTTGAGAAACCTTAAATCAACTTAAAGATACATTGACTGCTGTGCAATCTACAAAGTTTGCTAAATAGTTTAAAGAACAAAGGTTTTGAGATATTTTACTTTGAGCTGTGTTTGTTCTGATTTCATTATTATATTCCTTACAAAATATTTAATCTTAATGAAAAAAATACAGTATAAACAAATAACATTGAATACAATGACCACGAAGGGACTCGAACCCTCAATCTTCTGATCCGAAGTCAGACGCCTTATCCATTAGGCCACGTGGTCAATGTCTGTCTAAAGTTTAACGCCTAAGAAAGTATAGTAATATAAAGATTCAAGTAAAAAACATATTTGTTTTGTTTCTTTGAGACAACTGTTTTGGATAATCTTACACTCAGATGACAATCTTTAATCCAGCAATAATTTCAATTATTAATTCTGAATAAAACTAATATTGTTTAGTATTCTACAATTCCCCATTCAAGAAGTTTGAGAAACCTTAAACAAACTGAGAAATATATTTAATGGTTGATGTGCAATCTACAAAGTTTACTGAATAGTTTAAAGACCAAAGGGTTAGAGATTCTTCACTTTGAATCATGTTTGTTCTGATTTCATTATTATAATCCAAACATAAGTGTTATCTTTATGTAAAAATATATACACCTAGATTACAAACTTTGATCCAACAATAATTTTAGTTATTGATTCTGAAAGAAAATAATAATGTTTAGTATTCCACAATACCCAAGCCTAGAATTTTGAGAAACATTAAATCAACTTAAAGATACATTGATTGCTGTGTAATCTACAAAGTTTGCTAAATAGTTTAAAGAACAAAGGTTTTGAGATATTTTACTTTGAGCTGTGTTTGTTCTGATTTCATTATTATATTCCTTACAAAATATTTCATCTTAATGAAAAAAAAAACAGTATAAACAAATAACATTGAATCCAATGACCACGAAGGGACACGAACCCTCAATTTTCTGATCCGAAGTCAGTTGCCTTATCCATTAGGCCACGTGGTCACTGTCTAGCCAAAGATTAACGCCTAAGAAAGTATAGTAATATAAAGATTCAAGTAAAAAACATATTTGTTTTGTTTCTTTGAGACAACTGTTTTGGATAATCTTACACACAGATGACAAACTTTAATACAACAATAATTTCAGTTATTAATTCTGAATAAAACTAATATTGTTTAGTATTCTACAATACCCCATTCAAGAAGTTTGAGAAACCTTAAACAAACTGAGAAATATATTTAATGGTTGATGTGCAATCTACAAAGTTTACTGAATACTTTAAAGACCAAAGGGTTAGAGATTCTTCACTTTGAATCATGTTTGATATGATTTCATTATTAAAATCCAAACATAAGATGTTATCTTTATGTAAAAATATATACACCTAGATGACAAACTTTGATCCAACAATAATTTTAGTTATTGATTCTGAAAGAAAATAATAATGTTTAGTATTCCACAATACCCAAGCCTAGAATTTTGAGAAACCTTAAATCAACTTAAAGATACATTGACTGCTGTGCAATCTACAAAGTTTGCTAAATAGTTTAAAGAACAAAGGTTTTGAGATATTTTAATTTGAGCTGTGTTTGTTCTGATTTCATTATTATATTCATTACAAAATATTTAATCTTAATGAAAAAAATACAGTATAAACAATTAACATTGAATGTAATGACCACGAAGGGACTCGAAACCTCAATCTTCTGATCCGAAGTCAGACGCCTTATCCATTAGGCCACGTGGTCAATGTCTGTCCAAAGATTAACGCCTAAGAAAGTATAGTAATATAAAGATTCAAGTAAAAAACATATTTGTTTTGTTTCTTTGAGACAACTGTTTTGGATAATCTTACACTCAGATGACAAACTTTAATCCAACAATAATTTCAATTATTAATTCTGAATAAAACTAATATTGTTTAGTATTCTACAATACCCCATTCAAGAAGTTTGAGAAACCTTAAACAAACTGAGAAATATATTTAATGGTTGATGTGCAATCTACAAAGTTTACTGAATAGTTAAAAGACCAAAAGGTTAGAGATTCTTCACTTTGAATCATGTTTGATCAGATTTCATTATTATAATCCAAACATAAGATGTTATCTTTATCTAAAAATATATACACTTAGATGTCAAACTTTGATCCAACAATAATTTTAGTTATTGATTCTGAAAGAAAATAATAATGTTTAGTATTCCACAATACCCAAGCCTAGAATTTTGAGAAACCTTAAATCAACTTAAAGATACATTGACTGCTGTGCAATCTACAAAGTTTGCTAAATAGTTTAAAGAACAAAGGTTTTGAGATATTTTACTTTGAGCTGTGTTTGTTCTGATTTCATTATTATATTCCTTACAAAATATTTAATCTTAATGAAAAAAATACAGTATAAACAAATAACATTGAATACAATGACCACGAAGGGACTCGAACCCTCAATCTTCTGATCCGAAGTCAGACGCCTTATCCATTAGGCCACGTGGTCAATGTCTGTCTAAAGATTAACGCCTAAGAAAGTATAGTAATATAAAGATTCAAGTAAAAAACATATTTGTTTTGTTTCTTTGAGACAACTGTTTTGGATAATCTTACACTCAGATGACAATCTTTAATCCAGCAATAATTTCAATTATTAATTCTGAATAAAACTAATATTGTTTAGTATTCTACAATACCCCATTCAAGAAGTTTGAGAAACCTTAAACAAACTGAGAAATATATTTAATGGTTGATGTGCAATCTACAAAGTTTACTGAATAGTTTAAAGACCAAAGGGTTAGAGATTCTTCACTTTGAATCATGTTTGTTCTGATTTCATTATTATAATCCAAACATAAGTGTTATCTTTATGTAAAAATATATACACCTAGATTACAAACTTTGATCCAACAATAATTTTAGTTATTGATTCTGAAAGAAAATAATAATGTTTAGTATTCCACAATACCCAAGCCTAGAATTTTGAGAAACATTAAATCAACTTAAAGATACATTGATTGCTGTGTAATCTACAAAGTTTGCTAAATAGTTTAAAGAACAAAGGTTTTGAGATATTTTACTTTGAGCTGTGTTTGTTCTGATTTCATTATTATATTCCTTACAAAATATTTCATCTTAATGAAAAAAAATACAGTATAAACAAATAACATTGAATCCAATGACCACGAAGGGACACGAACCCTCAATTTTCTGATCCGAAGTCAGTTGCCTTATCCATTAGGCCACGTGGTCACTGTCTAGCCAAAGATTAACGCCTAAGAAAGTATAGTAATATAAAGATTCAAGTAAAAAACATATTTGTTTTGTTTCTTTGAGACAACTGTTTTGGATAATCTTACACACAGATGACAAACTTTAATACAACAATAATTTCAGTTATTAATTCTGAATAAAACTAATATTGTTTAGTATTCTACAATACCCCATTCAAGAAGTTTGAGAAACCTTAAACAAACTGAGAAATATATTTAATGGTTGATGTGCAATCTACAAAGTTTACTGAATACTTTAAAGACCAAAGGGTTAGAGATTCTTCACTTTGAATCATGTTTGATATGATTTCATTATTAAAATCCAAACATAAGATGTTATCTTTATGTAAAAATATATACACCTAGATGACAAACTTTGATCCAACAATAATTTTAGTTATTGATTCTGAAAGAAAATAATAATGTTTAGTATTCCACAATACCCAAGCCTAGAATTTTGAGAAACCTTAAATCAACTTAAAGATACATTGACTGCTGTGCAATCTACAAAGTTTGCTAAATAGTTTAAAGAACAAAGGTTTTGAGATATTTTAATTTGAGCTGTGTTTGTTCTGATTTCATTATTATATTCATTACAAAATATTTAATCTTAATGAAAAAAATACAGTATAAACAATTAACATTGAATGTAATGACCACGAAGGGACTCGAAACCTCAATCTTCTGATCCGAAGTCAGACGCCTTATCCATTAGGCCACGTGGTCAATGTCTGTCCAAAGATTAACGCCTAAGAAAGTATAGTAATATAAAGATTCAAGTAAAAAACATATTTGTTTTGTTTCTTTGAGACAACTGTTTTGGATAATCTTACACTCAGATGACAAACTTTAATCCAACAATAATTTCAATTATTAATTCTGAATAAAACTAATATTGTTTAGTATTCTACAATACCCCATTCAAGAAGTTTGAGAAACCTTAAACAAACTGAGAAATATATTTAATGGTTGATGTGCAATCTACAAAGTTTACTGAATAGTTAAAAGACCAAAAGGTTAGAGATTCTTCACTTTGAATCATGTTTGATCTGATTTCATTATTATAATCCAAACATAAGATGTTATCTTTATCTAAAAATATATACACTTAGATGTCAAACTTTGATCCAACAATAATTTTAGTTATTGATTCTGAAAGAAAATAATAATGTTTAGTATTCCACAATACCCAAGCCTAGAATTTTGAGAAACCTTAAATCAACTTAAAGATACATTGACTGCTGTGCAATCTACAAAGTTTGCTAAATAGTTTAAAGAACAAAGGTTTTGAGATATTTTACTTTGAGCTGTGTTTGTTCTGATTTCATTATTATATTCCTTACAAAATATTTAATCTTAATGAAAAAAATACAGTATAAACAAATAACATTGAATACAATGACCACGAAGGGACTCGAACCCTCAATCTTCTGATCCGAAGTCAGACGCCTTATCCATTAGGCCACGTGGTCAATGTCTGTCTAAAGATTAACGCCTAAGAAAGTATAGTAATATAAAGATTCAAGTAAAAAACATATTTGTTTTGTTTCTTTGAGACAACTGTTTTGGATAATCTTAATTCTGAATAAAAGTAATATTGTTTAGAATTCTACAATACCCAAGTCAAGAAGTTTGAGAAATCTTAAACAAACTGAGAAATATATTTAATGGTTGATGTGCAATCTACAAAGTTTACTGAATAGTTTAAAGACCAACGGGTTAGAGATTCTTCACTTTGAATCATGGTTGATCTGATTTCATTATTATATTTCAAACTTAAGATGTTATCTTTATGTAAATATATATACACTTAGATGACAAACTTTGATCCAAGAATAATTTTAATTATTGATTCTGAAAAAAAAATTAATGTTTAGTATTCCACAATACCCAGCCTAGAATTTTGAGAAACATTAAATCAACTTAAAGATACATTGACTGCTGTGCAATCTACAAAGTTTGCTAATTAGTTTAAAGACCAAAGGTTTTGAGATATTTTACTTTGAGCTGTGTTTGTTCTGCTTTCATTATTATATTCCTTACAAAATATTTAATCTTAATGAAAAAAATACAGTATAAACAAATAACATTGAATCCAATGACCACGAAGGGACGCGAACCCTCAATCTTCTGATCTGAAGTCAGATGCCATATCCATTAGGCCACATGGTCACCAATTTTCAAAAAAGGAACGCCTAAGAAAGTATAGTAACGTAAAAATTCAAGTAAAAAACATATTTGTTTTGTTTTGTTTGAGACAAATGTGTTTGATAAACTTACACTCAGTGAATAAACTTTAATCCAACAATAATTTCAATTATTAATTCTGAATAAAAGTAATATTGTTTAGTATTCTACAATATCCAAGTCAAGAAGTTTGAGAAACCTTAAACAAACTGAGAAATATATTTAATGGTTGATGTGCAATCTACAAAGTTTACTGAATAGTTTAAAGACCAAAGGGTTAGAGATTCTTCACTTTGAATCATGTTTGTTCTGATTTCATTATTATAATCCAAACATAAGATGTTATCTTTATGTAAAAATATATACACCTAGATTACAAACTTTGATCCAACAATAATTTTAGTTATTGATTCTGAAAGAAAATAATAATGTTTAGTATTCCACAATACCCAAGCCTAGAATTTTGAGAAACCTTAAATCAACTTAAAGATACATTGACTGCTGTGCAATCTACAAAGTTTGCTAAATAGTTTAAAGAACAAAGGTTTTGAGATATTTTACTTTGAGCTGTGTTTTGTCACTGACCTGGTTTGGGAGTGTTGTGGACTCGGGGCTTCTTCCGATGACCGGGAAGAGGAACCGCCACTGGGTCGTAGTAGAGATGGCCGGATGTAGGTCTTCCTCATGCAGGACTAAGACGGCAGGCGGGAGGCCCAGAGGAATTCTTGAAGGTCTCCTGTAAGACAAGACTTGTAGAAATACTGAAGGCTGGGGTACTGAGATATTGGAGACACTGTGGTATTGGAGGCACTGAGGTGCTGGGAGTACAGGGAGTGCAGGGAGGCCCTTGGAGGCACGGAGGTGCTTGGGGGCACGGAGGTGTTTGGAGACACCGAGGTGTTTGGAGGGATGAGGTGCTTGGAGGCACGAGGTGCTTGTAGGCACGGAGATAATTGGAGGCACGGAGATAATTGGAGGCACGGAGATAATTGGAGGCACGGAGATAATTGGAGGCACTGAGATAATTGGAGGCACGGAGGTGCTTGGAGGCTCAGGATGCTTGGAGGCACAGGATGCTTGGAGGCACAGGATGCTTGGAAGCACAGGATGCTTGGAGGCACAGGATGCTTGGAAGCACAGGATGCTTGCAGGGACGAGGGAGCTCTGGAATCACAGCTTCCGCAGGAGAAACGAAGATACTCAGGCACCGGATCTCTGCCTGGTATCTGATTTTAAATTCCCCGCCCTAGCTTGATTGGCGGAGCAGGCAGGTGACGTCAGACCTGCTCCGCCTCCTTGCCCTTGCTTGTGATGGCGGCGTCCTTGCTTCCGGGAAGCCGCCGGAGAGCAGCGCCGACCCGCCGCTGAAGCCGGAGACCGTCAGGGGAAGAGAGGCGCCGGGCAGACCAGGCCACCCGCAGGGACAAGCGCGGTCGCCGCTGCCCGAGGTTCGTGACAGTACCCCCTCCTCCAGGAGTGGCCCCTGGACACTTCCCGGGCTTAGTCGGATGTCTGGAGTGGAAGATCCGAATCAGACGAGGAGCCGTTACTTCAGTAGCCCCAATCCAACTTCTCTCCTCAGGACCATAACCCTTCCAGTCCACCAAGTACTGTAATTTTTTATGAAGATAACGAGAGTCAAGAATAGCTTTGATTTCAAACTCCGCTCCAGCTTCTGTCACTACGGACGTTGGCCTAGGGAGTGCTGAGTGGAACCTATTCAGAATGAGGGGACGGAGTAGAGAAACATGAAAGGCGTTAGGTATTCGAAGATGGGCAGGCAAACCCAGTTTACAGACCACAGGATTTAAGACTTGTAGCACAGGGTAAGGACCGATGAACCTTGGAGCGAATTTCATGGTGGGCACCTTCAACCGGAGATTCCGTGTGGACAGCCATACCCTGTCCCCAACTTTATATTGAGGTGCGGCTTGCCGTTTCTTATCTGCGAAGAACTTGTACCGAACAGAAACCTGCTTAAGATTAGCATGAACCTTTCTCCAAATTTGTCCAAAGTGTCGTAGAGTGGACACTACAGCAGGAACCTCTATTATCGGAAGGCTTGGAAATTCCGGAACACGGGGATGGAACCCGTAGTTGACGAAAAATGGTGATTCCCCAGTGGAAGAATGAAACAAATGGTTATGGGCAAACTCCGCCCAAGGCAACAACTCCACCCAGTTGTCCTGTGAAGGAGAGAGATACAAACGAAGAAAAGTCTCTAGATCTTGATTGACTCGTTCCGTTTGCCCATTAGTTTGGGGATGATAAGCAGACGAAAACTTAAGTTTAATGTGTAGAGTTGAACAAAGGGCTTTCCAAAACCTGGCGGTGAACTGTACTCCACGGTCAGAAACAATCTCTTGTGGCAACCCATGCAAACGAAAATGTTCTCGGATAAACAATAGAGCCAGTTTCGGTGCTGTCGGGAGACCAGTCAAGGGCACAAAGTGTGCCATCTTCGAAAAACGGTCAACGATAACCCAAACGGTGTTGCAACCCTTGGAACAGGGCAAGTCAGTGATGAAGTCCATGGAAATGTGAGTCCAGGGTCTCACAGGGATAGGCAGAGGACGAAGTAACCCTGCAGGAGGCAGACGAGGAGATTTATGTTGTGTACATTGGGGACACGAATTAACGCAATCTTGTACATCCTTCCTCATGGTGTTCCACCAGTAAGACCTTTGCAGAAACTTGTACATCTTCTGAGCGCCGGGATGACCGGAAAACTTGGAGTTATGGGCCCACAGTAGTATTCCTGGGCGGAATCTAGCTGGCACGGACATTCTTCCAGGAGGAGGAGCTGGAGTAGTTAAAGCAGCAGAGACAGAAACTGGATTCAGAATTAAACCCCGCTCCGGAGGTTCATCCTCGTCTGTGGGAACTTGTGAACGAGAAAGCGCATCTGCTTTAATATTGAGAGTCCCGGCCCGGTACTTGATAATGAACGAGAATCGGGAAAAGAAAAGTGCCCATCTCGCCTGGCGAGGATTCAAGCATTGTGCGGATTTGATGTACAGCAAATTCTTGTGATCCGTGTAGATGGTAAACACATGTTTAGCCCCTTCTAGAAGATATCTCCATTCTTCCATGGCAGATTTGATTGCCAAGAGTTCCTGGTCTCCAATAGTGTAATTTCGTTCGGCTGGAGAGAATTTACGAGAATGGAAGCCACACGGATGTAATTTTTTATCAGATGAATACTGGGAGAGAACAGCCCCAACCCCGACTGAAGATGCATCAACTTCTAAGAAGAAGGGTTCCTCAAAATTTGGTTGTTGGAGAACTGGAGCCGTCATGAAAGCTAACTTTAAGCGAGAAAAAGCTACAATGGCTTCAGGAGGCCACAAACTAGGATTAGAACCCTTCCTCGTCAGGGCAGTAATGGGCGCAACAATGGTGGAGAAACCCTTAATGAATTTCCTGTAGTAGTTCGCAAAGCCCAGGAACCTTTGTATTGCTTTCAGGGAAAGAGGCTGAGTCCAGTCACGAATGGCCGACAACTTTTCCGGATCCATGCGAAGCTCCGTCCCCGAGATGACATAACCGAGGAACGGAATAGATGTTACTTCAAAGGTACATTTGGAAAGCTTGGCGTAGAGATGATTCTCTCGTAAACGGTGTAGCACCTCTTTGACTTGAGTCCTGTGTTCGACAAGATTCTTGGAAAAAATCAGTATGTCGTCCAGATATACCACAACGCTCTGATACAGCATATCACGAAAGATTTCGTTGACGAACCCCTGGAAAACCGCGGGAGCATTACTAAGACCAAACGGCATCACCAAGTATTCGTAATGCCCATCTCGGGTATTAAAGGCAGTCTTCCATTCATCCCCCTCTCGGATGCGTATAAGATTATAAGCTCCTCTCAAGTCGAGTTTTGAAAAAATGCGGGCACCACGAACCCTATCAAATAACTCTGTGATTAGTGGCAAGGGGTATTTATTCTTAATAGTAATGTCGTTTAGGCCGCGGTAGTCGATGCATGGTCTCAACCCCCCGTCCTTTTTCTTCACGAAAAAGAAGCCTGCACCGGCAGGGGAGGAAGAGGGGCGAATGAATCCCTTGAGCATATTGGACTTAATATACTCCGACATGGCTTGAGTCTCGGGAAGAGACAGAGGATATGTGCGACCACGAGGTGGCGTCTTCCCTGGGACAAGGTCAATAGGGCAGTCCCAAGGCCTGTGAGGTGGTAACAGGTCAGCAGCTTGTTCCGAAAATACGTCCTTGTACCCTTGATATGCCTCCGGAATGTGCTCTTCATCCATTTTGGAGGTAACACGGAGCGGACAAGCAGGAGTAAGACAATTAGTGTGACAAAAGGGACTCCAGGACAGAATTTGTGACGACTTCCAGTCGATGTGGGGATTATGACTTTTCAGCCAAGGCATTCCAAGAACCAGATCATGAGGCATTTCTGGGATTACCAAGAGTTCCAAATCTTCCTGATGTAGAGCCCCGACCTGCAGCTTAACTGGCCCCGTGCGCCACATTATAAGACCTTTGGAAATTCTAGTCCCGTTGATAGCCGTCAGTGAAATTGGCCGCTCGATAGGCCATAACTTTAAACCCAAACTTTGGGCACAGAATGAAGAAACGAAGTTCCCTGCAGCTCCGAAATCCAATAGGGCTTCACAAGACCTGGAGACTGAATTGGAGACTAGAGTTGCTGGAAGCAAGCAGTCCGAAGTTGGAGAAGCTTTTGTCGTAACTCCCAGCTTGACTCCTCCGGAACAAGCTAGGCCTGCCCGTTTCCCGGACGGGCTTTACAAGATTTAAGAAAATGATCTGCGGCTCCACAGTAAAGGCAGAGTTTACCCTCACGACGACGCTGTCGTTCTTCCGGAGACAGTCGGGAGCGGTTAATTTGCATGGGCTCATCTGAGCTGGGTGAGGCCACCGGCCTAGGAGTAGGATTCCGGAACCTGGAACGATCCGAACGGCTACGTTCTCTTCCACGCTCCTGCATCCGAAGATCCACCTTGACGCAAAGGGAAATCAAATCTTCTAATGGATCCGGCAGATCTCTAGTAACCAGCTCATCTTTCAGCCGGTCGGAAAGACCGTTCCAGAAGGCAGCTCTCAGGGCGTCATTATTCCAGCGTAGTTCGGAAGCAATGGTCTGGAAATGAACCACGTACTGGCCCACGGAACGGGCGCCCTGCCGAACACGGAGCAAATCGGAAGAAGCAGTGGTCATTCTGCCGGGCTCGTCGAAAATCCTTCGAACGGACGAGATGAAGTTGGTGTAGTTGGAAACCATGGGATCAGATCGTTCCCATAATGGAGACACCCAATCCAAAGCAGAACCTTCCAACAGAGAAATAATATATGCTACCTTGGACCGGTCTTCAGGAAAGTTGTGTGCAAGTAGCTCGAAATGTACTTCGCATTGGTTCAAGAAACCACGACAATTTTTGGGATTCCCATTATAGCGGGACGGAGTAGGCAACTGAAGGCGTGGAGTGACACCGGCCGATGGTTGAACATTGCTGGCAACGGCAACTGGTGCGACTACTGGAACAGGTGCCGGAATTACTGAGGCCAGAGACGCCTGAATCTGATCCAGATGCCCGGACAACTGCTGGAGGTACTGCATCACCTGGCCTTGCGCTGCTTCCTGACTTTGCACTCGAGAAGCCAGGTTCTGGATGGCACTCGAGTCCGTGTTCCGATTCCCCGAGTCCATGTGGCCTGAGTATACTGTCACTGACCTGGTTTGGGGGTGTTGTGGACTCGGGGCTTCTTCCGATGACCGGGAAGAGGAACCGCCACTGGGTCGTAGTAGAGATGGCCGGATGTAGGTCTTCCTCATGCAGGACTAAGACGGCAGGCGGGAGGCCCAGAGGAATTCTTGAAGGTCTCCTGTAAGACAAGACTTGTAGAAATACTGAAGGCTGGGGTACTGAGATATTGGAGACACTGTGGTATTGGAGGCACTGAGGTGCTGGGAGTACAGGGAGTGCAGGGAGGCCCTTGGAGGCATGGAGGTGCTTGGAGGCACGGAGGTGCTTGGGGGCACGGAGGTGTTTGGAGACACCGAGGTGTTTGGAGGGATGAGGTGCTTGGAGGCACGAGGTGCTTGGAGACACGGAGGTAACTGGAGGCACGGAGGTGCTTGGAGGCACGGAGGTGCTTGGAGGCACGGAGGTGCTTGGAGGCACGGAGGTGTTTGGAGACACCGAGGTGTTTGGAGGGATGAGGTGCTTGGAGGCACGAGGTGCTTGGAGACACGGAGGTAACTGGAGGCACGGAGGTACTTGGAGGCACGGAGGTGCTTGGAGGCACGGAGGTGCTTGGAGGCACAGAGGTGCTTGGAGGCACGAGGTGCTTGGAGGCACGGAGATAATTGGAGGCACGGAGATAATTGGAGGCACGGAGATAATTGGAGGCACGGAGGTGCTTGGAGGCTCAGGATGCTTGGAGGCACAGGATGCTTGGAGGCACAGGATGCTTGGAGGCACAGGATGCTTGGAAGCACAGGATGCTTGGAGGCACAGGATGCTTGGAGGCACAGGATGCTTGGAAGCACAGGATGCTTGCAGGGACGAGGGAGCTCTGGAATCACAGCTTCCGCAGGAGAAACAAAGATACTCAGGCACCGGATCTCTGCCTGGTATCTGATTTTAAATTCCCCGCCCTAGCCTGATTGGCGGAGCAGGCAGGTGACGTCAGACCTGCTCCGCCTCCTTGCCCTCGCTTGTGATGGCGGCGTCCTTGCTTCCGGGAAGCCGCCGGAGAGCAGCGCCGACCTGCCGCTGAAGCCGGAGACCGTCAGGGGAAGAGAGGCGCCGGGCAGACCAGGCCACCCGCAGGGACAAGCGCGGTCGCCGCTGCCCGAGGTTCGTGACATGTTTGTTCTGATTTCATTATTATATTCCTTACAAAATATTTAATCTTAATGAAAAAAATACAGTATAAACAAATAACATTGAATGCAATGACCACGAAGGGACTCGAATCCTCAATCTTCTGATCCGAAGTCAGACGCCTTATCCATTAGACCACGTGGTCAATGTCTGTCCAAAGATTAACGCCTAAGAAAGTATAGTAATATAAAGATTCAAGTAAAAAACATATTTGTTTTGTTTCTTTGAGACAACTATTTTGGATAATCTTACACTCAGATGACAAACTTTAATCCAACAATAATTTCAATTATTAATTCAGAATAAAACTAATATTGTTTAGTATTCTACAATACCCCATTCAAGGAGTTTGAGAAACCTTAAACAAACTGAGAAATATATTTAATGGTTGATGTGCAATCTACAAAGTTTACTGAATAGTTTAAAGACCAAAGGGTTAGAGATTCTTCACTTTGAATCATGTTTGTTCTGATTTCATTATTATAATCCAAACATAAGATGTTATCTTTATGTAAAAATATATACACCTAGATGACAAACTTTGATCCAACAATAATTTTAGTTATTGATTCTGAAAGAAAATAATAATGTTTAGTATTCCACAATACCCAAGCCTAGAATTTTGAGAAACCTTAAATCAACTTAAAGATACATTGACTGCTGTGCAATCTACAAAGTTTGCTAAATAGTTTAAAGAACAAAGGTTTTGAGATATTTTACTTTGAGCTGTGTTTGTTCTGATTTCATTATTATATTCCTTACAAAATATTTAATCTTAATGAAAAAAATACAGTATAAACAAATAACAGTGAATACAATGACCACGAAGGGACTCGAACCCTCAATCTTCTGATCCGAAGTCAGACACCTTATCCATTAGTCCACGTGGTCAATGTCTGTCTAAAGATTAATGCCTAAGAAGGTATAGTAATATAAAGATTCAAGTAAAAAACATATTTGTTTTGTTTCTTTGAGACAACTGTTTTGGATAATCTTACACTCAGATGACAATCTTTAATCCAGCAATAATTTCAATTATTAATTCTGAATAAAACTAATATTGTTTAGT